>NW_020173945.1:2239718-2261326 GCF_003031525.2 Neophocaena asiaeorientalis asiaeorientalis
CCGGGAGGGGGCGCCCCTTGGTTGCCACGTGGGCGCGAGGGTCGGGGGCGCATTTATCCCCAAGTGCGTTTATTAAATCGCGTCTGGAGATAGATGAACGTGGATACAGGGGCGGATATCGCAGCGCTCAGTTGAGCAATCTTCTGGCTTTAAATTCCGAGTAAAAAAGTCTCAAATATTCCCGGGTCAGGGGGGCACTGTCTCATTAAAACCACTCTCGTCCCGAAACTGCAATGCAGACATTAAAGTGCAGTATTTTTCAATTAGAGCTGACGAATTCAATCAAAATTCCATAGATTAGGATGAAATGAGGCATGGGTCATTTACAGGGGAATTTAATTGCCGAGCCATTAGACAAATAGTATATTTGCCATTCCCGCGTTATCCATCATTTTCGACATCAATACCGGGGCCGCATCACCCCGTCCCGCAGCCGCCCGGCGTCGGCTGTAAACACTCCCTTCCCTGTATCTTCTGATTATATCTGATTTCATTTAGGGCCATGGGGGATTATAAATGTTCACGCAATCAAGTTCATTAGGACTTCAAATCGCATTTCTGATTGGGATCGCTCTGCCGCTGTCCTCGGTGCGCCTTTCAAACCCCAGGACGAGGCTTTCAAAAACATCTTTTTGAATTTAAAGCTTCACATCCTTTTGTCTTCCGACGCCCCCTCCCGCCTCCCCCCGGGCGGTCTTGCGCTCCTCTGGCCTCCTTTGCGGGGGAGCAGCCCAGATCCCCGTCGTCCTGGGAGCGGGGCTGGACCCTCACGCCCCCAGGCTCGCCCGGAGTGGGGGCACGGCGGGCTGGCCTAGCAGGTCTTCCCCCCCCATTAGATCCCCCTCCCGGCCCACCCGGAGAACCTCCCCCGCGCGGCCGCGGGGCACTCAGGATCCGGAGACCTGGGCCGGGCGCTGGAGGACCCGCCCCGCGTGTTAGCAGATCGCGGGTGGGTGCGGACCCCCAATCCCTTACCCCCGGCCCCGCGCCGCAGTTTGTAAGTGGAGCTCCGGGCGTATTTGAGTCACGCGGCCGTAGGCCTGTGGGCAGCTACTGGGCCCGACCCTGGGACCCTGAGGACTGACACCCGGAGCCCCTTTCAGGCTGGGCTCTTTCACTCCAGAGACCCGGGTTGGGGCTGTAGCCTGCGGAGCAATTCTCCCTTATTAGTAAACCCAGGAAACAAAGGAGCAGACTCTTCCGGGGAGAGCTCTCGACAAGAAAGGCTCAAGATATCCCTTCCAGCGCAGTTGAAAAATAATAGCGTAATATTAACTGCTTCTCATAAAAATATACTTTCACAGAGATACAGTTACAAGAAGAAAACCCTCATTTTACCCCCGTACTTTGTGCTCCTCGCTGTTAGCTGCCTCAGTAATTTAATTGGAATGAAACGTGAGAAATGTGTCATTTTTGAAGAATTTATGCATCACTTCCTAGAAATCTCATTGTTAGCTAGGAGCCCACTGCGTTGTGTTTAGAACCCATAATCACATTTTTATGTGTCTGTACTGGGAGTTAAGATGACCTCCTGTTTTTAGCAGATAAAAAAAGGTTCTTTTTCCATAACATCTGCATCAAACTCCGGCTTGCACAAAGTACTAGAAAATCCTGTTTCCCCAATGTTTTCCCAACTTACCAACTTTTTTCAGAGCAGGGAAAAGATACGTGAATGGGAAAAGTGCCTACCAAATGAATAATTACACACCGAATTAAAACCCTGCATTAAACATAGTCGACAGCAAACACTGCATTCTCAATCATGTTTATTGCTTACAAATTGCATTACAAAGAAATCTACTCTTTTTATTGGAGTGATTAAGCAGAGTTTTAGGACTGCAGAAATACCATTTCGGAAGATTAGATGAAGGCTGAAAAACCAGCTAGTTACATTGCAATGGTGAATGTATAATTTTGTTAAAGAACACGTTGAACACATAAATGAGGATTGGGCTGTCATTATGGCATCGTAAAAGAGTCAACTTAAAATTATATTTATTTATAAACACATTGCCTATAAAACGTCCATACTTAATACAGAGGAAGTAGGCAAACCCATAATCAATATTTTAATTACGGATTTTTAAAATGATAGTAACATAATTCTATATGATATGTCACGATTCTATAGTTTTCCTATACTCTCCGCCCCTTTAGCATGTGAGCTAAAATCTTGTCTTCTGATTCCGGGGAGAGCCGGTTGGTGGGCCGGGTAAGACCGTTTGCTTATGGCGCCACCTGCAGGACTCCCTGAAAATAAGTTTCAACGCTGGAATCCTCCCGCTGGGCTGTAGGAATTGACCTCACTCAGGCTTATTTTTTAGCAATTTAATGAGATTAACTTTTGTTTTAAATCAGAACGATACTGACAACTTCAAGACAAACCCTAGAGTTTGAAAAGCCGACTGAAAGCCAAAAATAAGACGCGACCTTGATCCTAGTTGAAACTTTGGGACTCCTGAATATCCCAAGTGCACATAGAAAATTTGACTAAGGAATAATTTATCCTTGAAATAATGGAATAAAAGATGCAATATTCCTGGTTTATCACTTGGTCCTTGGGCAGCCCTTAAAAGATGAAAAGCACTTGGCAAGCTAATAACGTCCGCAATTGCAGTGATTAAGCTCTCTCTCAGATGTCTGCGTCAGGACCTGTCACTGGAGCAGACCCACTCATTCTCCAAGCCTGTATTTTATACCGTTTTTGTAGAGGGTTAAGTGTTCTTTGCAAAAGTTCAACAGCCTGCCCCATCCACATGAAAACGTAAGGGTTATTTCGGAGACTGAAACTGTGGTGATTATATACAGTTACTGGGATTAGCAGATGTTTCCTAAAGAGTCAGTGGTTTTGATTTTCTTCAAAACATGCGGAATGGATGATTGTCATGGAACTTAAAATTAAATGGATTTTAAGTACACTAATAAGAGAAGCCCAATGCCGCCTTCAGAATTTTAAACATGACACATCACACCGTGCCATGTCCGTGCCCTGCCTGCCTGTGGGCTGTGGGTTGTGTCTGGCCATCTAGCTGTGCTGTGGACATCTCATCCTGTCCAGGGTATGTTCAGGATGGAAAGGGGTGAAACTTCTCAGGACCATTGTAGGCAGAGAACCTCATGTGTGTATTTTTGAATTCTCTGCGGTCAGATGACAGTTGTATAGTCAAAGATACTCAAAGTTTGAGGGAAAGTATACCTCTGCTATCTTTTTCCTTTTTAGTAGAAACATCATCTACTCTTTTATTACCTTCTGAATTTTGAACCATGTGAATGCATCATTAAACAACACTAAATGTAAAATGTAAAAAGTTTAGGTCTTATGGAATTGAGTTTATGTAATATACTCAGAGAGAAAAATAATGATGTTTAATATGAACTGTTTAAGAATGGAAAACACTTTTACCCTTTAATAAAAGAAATACCAGGGGGCTTCCCTGGTGGCGCAGTGGTTGAGAGTCCGCCTGCTGATGCAGGGGACGCGGGTTCGTGTCCCGGTCCGGGAGGATCCCACATGCCGTGAAGCGGCTGGGCCCGTGAGCCGTGGCCGCTGAGCCTGCGCATCTGGAGCCTGTGCTCCGCAACGGGAGAGGCCACAGCGGTGAGAGGCCCGCGTACCACAAAAAAAAAAAAAAAAAAAAAAAGAAATACCAGGGTATGTTTTGTTCACTGGAAAAGAAGACAGACAAGATAACTCTAGCTGCAAAGCATAATGTGGTTTTGGATGTTTTACTCAGCTAAGTTACTTCTCTCCCTCCTTCCCACCTTTTCTCCCTCCCTCCTTCTCTTAGTCTCGTCCTTCCCTTCCCCCCCTTATCTGTGTGGAATTATGCAAGTCCCCTTCATTTTAGAACCTCCTGCCACATGACCCATAGGGCAAAGCTAGACAGTCATCAATACTACAAATTTTTTCAGTTATTTTATTTTTTGCTTAACAAAGCAAGTTGCTAGCAGTAATTAAATTCTGAAAAACTAGGAATGAATTCCATCCCATTGGATAGTTAAGATAACCCCCAAACCACCACACTTGCCATTTTTGTCCCATGCACTCATGACCATACATCAGGAATCGTTTTCAGCACGTCTGCAGCCACTAGAACGCGGCTGATTCAGAACTAATTTCTAGTGCCAGTTTATTTCCTATTTTTCTGTGCAGCAGTCACGTACCTGAGTTGGGGGCAGGGTAAAGGACTTCCTGACATCTTTAGAGGCCCTGTTCATTGCTCTGTTTCTGTCGCACATGGGTCCATGTTGACCAAGAGCGCTACTATACTGGAGGTACTGGGCCCACCGCAAACGGTACTGGCTGGTGGGGGAGGGCGGAGTGGGTGCTCATCGGGGATGTCACGTGACTGCCTGATGAGTGTGTTGGTGAGGGAAGCTGCAAAGTGCCCACACTGCCACCTGCCTTGGGAACAGGGGCCCTCATTCGATGCAGAGGTGAAGCCAGAGAGAAAGCGGAGAAAGTGACCCTTTCTCTCCGCACCTCCCCCGATGTGCCCAGGTCTCTCCAACAGCCTTGCTGACAAGTTGGCCTTCTTGGCTTGGCTGTGAGCTCCACTAGGAGCCTGTCTTGTTGGTGGTGGGTCCTGAGCCCTAAGCCCTGGGCTCCACCCCCAGCAGGCTCAGACAGGGTTGGTTAAAGGAATGAACAAATGACTGAATGGATGAGTGAATGGTTTATCCCCAAGGAACTTCATGGATTAGCTCTACCTGGGAGCATCTGATTTTTAAAAGGAAGTTCTTGGGGGGTGGGGGTGAAACAATGAATAAGAATTCCACAGTGGTGGAATTTCGGCAGCTATGGGGAGACGTCTGGGGCTCACTCTGTGACTCATGTTGTTGTTTTTAAGCTGTAATTTTGGGGAAAAACATGTTTTTGAAAATGTAATAATTGGTCATTATTCATCAGATTTTTAGAGATTTAAAGTCAATGTGTTTTAAAAGAGTTCTACTTTGTTCCGGGACTCCCAAACATATTTAAAATTTAGTGCATTCGGAAATACCACCTGTCTTCTAAGGAGGAGGGGGTGGAGCGGGGAGGCTGAAGAACAGGCTGCGTCAGTCAGCAGGGGCTCACTCAGAGTCTCATTTGCAAAATCCCGTGAGGACAGGGCTCCTTAGTAGCTGCTGGGGCTGTATTTCTTACTGTTTCCGCCTTTCTCATTTTTCTCAGAAATAACGTTGCTTTGCTTTTCCATTTTTGCAGTCTTTATCCCAATATTAGGCTATTTTCTTCTCCTAATAATCAAGCAATCATAATAAGAGAAGGAACCATTTATTGCTTTCCTTCTCTGGGCCACGTCTGGGCCTAGGGCTTTGCACTCTGCTCTCAGTAGGACCAACCAGGGGCAGGGGCGTCACCCAAGCTCGTCAGCAACGTTAAAGTTGGCCGACCCACAGAATCTGGGGCCCCGCCCCAGACGCCAGTGTCGGGATCTGCATTTCAACAAGACCCCTTCAGACTGGAGAAGCCTGCTGCCCTCACGAATTATCTCACGGAGTCCCAGCCCGGTGAGAGAGGTACGCACGCTTTCACTTCCCAGCTGAGCAAACTGCAGCCAATCGTTAGATACCTGTAACTGTTCTCCTTGCTCAGTGGAGCAGCCTGGATCTGAAGCCCCACCTCTGGGGTGTCACCATGGGTTCCTACCCGCCCTCTGGTGTGCTGCATCCCTTTCCAGCACGCAGGAACTTCCTAGAGTCTCACTGGGGTCACATCTGCTCAACTGCTCTGTGGCTCCCCATGGCCTGTGCAATGAAGTTCGGAATCCTTGATCCGGAAGCCAAGACCCTCCCGACCGGCCTCCCTCCAGTGGCCGAAGCATAGGGACCCTCCCCTCCAGGCGGACGAATCACTGTTCCTCCATGGTGTGTGGGATCTAGAACCGTGTTTCCGTAGTCGTTTGGGTGAGATGCCGGTCTCAAAGGGCAGGATGTGGGTGGGTCAGCTGAAGGCGGATGCTATCCTATCCCTCCCTTGGCCTGACCCGCTGTGTTGAAATCTGACCATCCACCAAGGCTCAGCCGGTCTACTCCTTTCGTGACGCCCACCCTCATTCTTTTCACCTCCACAGTGGGCTTCACTCACAGACAGAGCATCCCACCTTAGACCGCAGTTATCTACTGGGGTGTGGAACCCCCGCTTCCGCACTGCAGACAGTGGGATGGCATGCCCGCCCTCCTGAGGTTCGTTCCAGCCGCACCTTGCACAGGCTCAAACTGGAAAATGTGGAGCCACTGCCTATCCTCAGAGGATGAAAATAAAAGAGTCCTTGTTTTAAAAGACGGTTTTTAATAGAAAATGTGAGGTCTGGTAGGGCCAACAGATTGGGAGACAGTTATCAATGAAGAGATAGTTTATTAGTCACCATTCCCAAGAGAAGGGTCACACCACACGGGGAAGCACCAGGGTTGATCAGGAAGTGGCGGGAGGGGACATGGGCAAGAGACTTTATTGTGGTTTCCATGGAAAGGATAGGCGAGGCAGGACACACAGGCGTAGGACTGGCTAGTCTGAATGACTGCAGTGGGCTCCAGGGCAGAGGGGCTGGCCTTGGTTGTGGGGACTGGCTCTGGAGGGGCAGTGGCTGGAGCTCCAGGGAGGTGGTAGGTAGTGAACTCTGGGTTGGTCGAGTTGTATTTCAAAAGGATGCCTGGGGGCATGTTGTTTACAATCTCTAGGAGTTGGCTAACCCTGGGAGGGGCAGTCCCTCCAGGGTCTGAAAGGCCCCAGATGTCGAAGCACCAGAATACAGAAAATAAAAGACACAGTTAACACAGCCCTCGACCTTTAAGGATGCTCTCCGATCCTGGATGCTCGGGCTGAGCTGACGGCAACCTCCAGGAACCCGTGTCTGTCCCTGGCATCTGGCTTCCTGGACTGTTCCCCACAGCTGGATCCGCTGGCGTTTGGTAAGGCTGTTACACAGAAGACTCACATTGGATCAGAACGTCTGGCTCACCACCCCTCTGACGTCCTTCTAGGGACTCTGGACTGTGATAACGCTGGGAAGCACCAGTGGGCTCCCGGGCAGGGGCTCTCGATACAGAAGTGTCCTCTCTCAGTGTGTACGTCTGTCATGTTTGGGGGACAAAGTCTTTCCAAGGGTCTGAGCACTAGGAAGGGTGGGGTGTTCCCCTTGAGGCAGAGGGTCTGAAGGCAGGGGCGGGGGCAGGGTGCAGCTCGAATGCTGCCAACGCATTGTGGGCAGGAGACAGACCTTGGAAAAATATGTATACCTTTTAGTTCAACCTCCATTGAAAGGTACTTTCTGATACAAGTACTACGATATTCACAGTTCCAGTCCTTACAAGCAACCCTGAGAGGCAGAAAGGGCCTTTATTGCCAATTGCATGCCCAGGTGGACCTGAAGCTGGGTGAGGTCCGTGCACAGGGTGGGTGCCAAGTCCCATCCAGGGCCCCTCCTAACCCTGGAGCCTCCACAGAAGAGCACAAGTGTCTTGGTCCAAATCTCTGGGTTTCAGTGCAAAACCCCCTCTGGCTCCAGAAGAAGGTAATTTTGCAGGGGCTTCGGCAAGGGCAACTGGGGCACGAGGTAAAAGCACTTTCTGCCAAACAGCTTCCGAATGGCACAGCGGCAGAGATGCTGCAGACAGCGTGGGCTGTAGGCCAAGGCAAAGAGGGACTGGTAGAAAGGCTGGTGCATCTGAAAGGAAGGCGGGGGAACATCAGTCTGGGCACATGGAACCGACACACGTCTCTCTCCCAGACAGAAGAGCCCTGGCGGCCCAGGTGATCCTTTCACGGCTACTGATGCGGGACAACCCTCCCCGAGAGGGTCCGGATACTTTTCTCAAGTGCAGCTCCTGCCCAGTCAGACGGAAGTCTGCTTTGGGTGCTTTCAGATACTATGGGTAACCTTCTAGAATTCCCCTCCTCCCACCCCCTCTGTAGAGCACACGTTGTTGTTCAGTAATCTGAACAGGACTCAAGTCAGTGAAACACGAGGGGACATTTTCTAGAGGCTTCTAGAAAAAAAAAGTTCTTTCTTAATTGACAGTCACCTGTGGACTTTGTTGTGTGTGGATGCAGTGCCAGCAGCTGCCTCGGTCATATCTTAAGCTGTCAGAGAAAGAAACTGACACACAGGAGCCAGGACCTCCACGGCCCACCCTCCTCTGGACAGTGGTTACTGGAGCCCTGAGCTTCTTAAGCCCGTGTGAGTCGGTTTTCTGTTCCTTGCAGCCCACAGGACCCCAATCAGAACCACAGGCTGTGTGATTACTGAGCCTCCAGAAGAAAAACAGACACGCTCAGACATGCCCCCAATCTGCCTTTCTCGTCCCTTCTCCAGATGTCTTCTACTTACCTGGGTATTAGTGCAAAACTCCACACGTAAAAAAAAAAACAAAACTCCACACGTGGGTGAACAGAAGCAGACAACAGTCTTGTACTAACGGGGGAAGAAGGGGCAGCTTCCTCACCTGAAACACTTCTTCAGGGATCACCTCCTTCCAGGACTCTGACACGCGGAGCTGAGGGTAGGAGTTGAAGAGAACCTCGAGGACAGCGGGGGCTGGCGCACAGGTCTTCAGCACCTGGTTGGAAATGGTGGGAGGCACAGTTTGGGTGGGCTGGGTTTTGGGTCCAGGTGGGAAAGGGTGGGGAGACAGGAGGGTGTGCTTGGGTCCCACTGCTGCCACTTCCTGGCTGTGCGACGTCACTGTCCTCCCAGGGAACAGTAGCAATCCCAGTAACAGTACAATAGGGCCGTTGTAGGGCCCCAGGTGCTAGTGCACAGGTAAGCACAGGGCAGAGCTCTGTAAGGGGCCGTCTTATCACATGAAACGTCTGGGCCAAGCGGTATGCATTCAAGTTCCCAGAAGGAATATACTGATGGCCGGGCAGGCTCCTTTGGCTCCAGGGAGCTGCTCAGAGAAAAGGAAATATGCTCTGCTGGGAGGGAATTTGGCCCAACGATGGTGTTCCCAGTTTCTTACTTCGATTTTCTAATGTGTTGGGAAACTAGGGGAGAAGAATTGCTTCGCTGTTGCATTTCTCCTCCACTTGGCCTTTCCGTTTTATTTCCAGAGTCCCCACTGGCAAAGAATGTTTATTTTCTAATTTGCAAAGTCTACAGTTCAAGTCCATCAGCTTCATCATAGAGATGGAAACAGTACTTTCTTTTTAAAAAATAAACTTTTTTTTTTGTTGTCGTTATGGAGAAGTTCGAAAGTACACAAAGCAGACTGAACAGTAGGGTAAACCCTCATGTACCCACATCAGTTCGTGGCTAATCCTGCCCTGTCCATACCTCCAGATCCCCTCCCTAATGTTATTTGAAAGCAAATTCAGTGTATCATCATTTCATCCGTAAATATTTGTGTGTCTCTTAAAGGAAGTTTAAAAGAAATGCAAACACAGTGTCACTGTAACAGCTGAGAAATTAACAATAGTTTCTTAGTATCACCTAATATATAGTCAATGGTTAAATTCACAAATTTCTCTTAAATGCCTTTATATCAAAAACAGTCATTTGTTGGTTTGAATAAGAATTCAAATAAGACCAACACCTTTACATTGGTCGATATGATATATTTTCAGGTCTTTCTTTTTTGTTTCATGTTGACATATTTGTGGAAGAAACTAGGTTATTTGTCCTGTAGAGTTTCTCACTGTTGGGATTTTGCTGATTGTATCCCTGGGGCATGCCGCTCCTTCTCGGCTTTCTGTAGATTAGTAGTTGGATTCAGAAGCTTGATCAAATTCAGATTTGATTTGGGGGAGGGGCAGGGCAACTTCAGAATTGTTCTTTTTATTTATTCGTTGAGAAAACTGAGGTTAAGTAATTTTTCTAAGGTCAGGCACCAAATATCTACAGTAGACAACAGCCAGAGCCAATGGCAAGCCTGGCCTGCAGCACACTCACCGGTGCTCCTTGAACACACCCAATAGGGTTGCTCCCTTTACAGCTTACCTAGCTTCTTTCAGATCTAACATCCCTTTAAGACACAGGAAAGCAGAACTTTAGAATTTCACTTTTCTTTGTTCAGAGATAACCACTGTCAACATTTTGTATATACTAAGGTTATATGCGTTTAGACAAGGAATTAATATATATACCAAAATGAGCTAGTGCTCTGTACATCATTTTGAAAATTTATTTATTTTATTATTTTTTTTATTTTTATTTATTTATTTTTTTTTTGCGGTACGCGGGCCTCTCACTGTTGTGGCCTCTCCCGTTGCGGAGCACAGGCTCCGGACGCGCAGGCTCAGCGGCCATGGCTCACGGGCGCAGCCGCTCCGCGGCATGCGGGATCCTCCCGGACCGGGGCACGAACCTGTGTCCCCTGCATCGGCAGGCAGACTCTCAACCACTGCGCCACCAGGGAAGCCCTGAAAATTTATTTTTTATCAAAATAGATTGTGAACAATTCAAAAATTATAAATGAGCATTTAAACATCATTTTTAGTGGCCATAAAATATTGTATGAACATATCATAATGAATTCAATGAATGAACTACTGTAAGTTGCCTCAGTACTTTTTGATATTATAAACAGGGAACGTCTGTGAACACAATTCTCTCTCTTTCTGCCCCCAGCCGTAGTTATTTAGATGGCTTATACTGCATTGCTGGAAGTAGAACTGCAGGGTCGAAGGCTGTGTATGTTTTAAGGCTTTTAAAACATACTGTCAAATTATAAGTTGTTACACTTTTTAAAAAACAATGTATGAGAGTGCCTCTTTCTTCCTACCCAGACCATCTCATTAATTATTTAAATCTGATAGGTACAATATGGCATGTTTACTTTTGGCTGACCGTTTGCCTTTCTTCTTTTGTGAATTGCTAAATTATGGCTTTTGCTCATTTTTTCTACAGTGTATTCATTTTTTCTATTGATTTTTAAGTACACTTTATTTATTAAGGTTATTTTTCAGGTAGGGAATCATTTTCGCAAATAATGGTATTTTCTCCTCCTCAGTATTAATATTTCTTATTTTTATTGTCCTATTACATTGGCTAGAGAGTGAAAATTCAATGTTAAATAGCAACATTGATAGCAGGCATCATCGTCTTAGTCCTAATTTTAATAGGATTGTCTCTAACATTTCACCATAATCTTGGGTATTAGTTTCACATAAATACTCTAAGTTAAGGAAATATCTTTGTGTTCCTAGGTTACTACAAATTTTAGGATTTATTTTCTTTTGCCTTTTTCTAACCAAGTTGATACCAAAAGGCTTTCCGATATTAACCCATTTTTACCTTCACAAAACAGACTCTGGCTATTCTTCTAAATAGAATGGCAGATTCAATTTGCTAAGATTTTTGCAGCTCTCTTGATAACTAAATCTGGTTTACAGTTTCAGCTTTTTGAGCTATTATTGTCAGGTTTTAATATCACTTTATGTTAACCTAGTAAAACCATCTGAGAAAACTATCTTTTTAATACTCTGGTAGATTTTGAAAAGTAGATAATTATTGGAAATAAGAAAGCATGACGGACCTTTCATTTGAAGCTTTTAAGCCTAGCCTTTAGTTGTAGGTGATAATTTAATATTTTCAGTTTCTTTCATGGTTACTGGCATATTTCGTTTTGATTTCTTCTTGGCTCAATTTTGTTCACCTATATTTTCCTGGAAAAAGAAAAGAAATTTAGCATTTCATATGTATCAGTCAGGGTTCTAACAGGAAATAGATGGCATACTTGATACAGGATTATTCCAGGAGGGTTTATTGATACGGGGCTTATTTATAGCCAGGGGAACCACAGGGAACAGTGCATTGATATAGAGCTGGCAGCAGAGCTATTTCCACTCCTGGGTCTGCAGGGTGAGAGAATGGGGTGGGTGATCCTTGGCTGGGGACACACAACCAGCCTGAAGCTGAGAGGGCGCCAAGTGGATACATCCTCTGACCTCACTCTCCTTCCTCCCCTACTTCTGGGACACTGCACTGGCGAAACCCAGGAAGCAAGGGCCAGGAGCCTTGCAGATGTGTCCATGCAGGTGGAGAACAAATTTGGACGGGGGCATATCTCCACTGTATATAGGAATAAGCACCCTGTCTCATTTGAGATTCACTATGATTGTATTTGCAATTTTTTTTCATGTTTAGTCTTGCTGGAATTTTGTATTTTAATTTTTTTTCCTCAGGAAACCAGCTATTGGATTACATTGATCAGTTCTCTTTAAAAATATTCCAACCTATTACTTTTTGCCTTTATCGTTATTAATCCCTTTCTCCATTTCTCTTTCCAGCTCCTTGGATTGACTGCTCAGTTAACTTGACAATATGTTTTCCCTTGTGTCACAATAAAGCCATTTTTCAAGTGCTATGGATCTTCCTTTGAACAGAGGTGTGGTCAGAGCCATAAGTTTTGACGCACAATGTTCTCACTTTCTTTCTCAAAGTCTGCAATTAAATAACTACTGACGCAGTGTTCACTTGGGAGCGTGTGAGGAAATTTTCAAAAAGTTAATTTTTAAAAATTTTTGGCCACACTGCACCTTGTGGCTTGCGGGATCTCAGTTTCCCAACCAAGGATTGAACTTGGGTCACGGCAGTGAGAGCCTGGAATCCTAACCACTAGGCCACCAAGGAACTCCATAAATTATTTTTAAAAATTAACTTTTGCTATTAATTTTCTGGAGTATTGTATTCCGGCTTTAAATAATGTCTGATTTTGAAGTACTAGAAGTTGTATTCTGTTTGACGGTTCCAAGTTCAACATGTATATGTCACATTTATGATTTGAAGCTTCTAAAATTTTTTCCCCTACTTTATCTATGGGAAAGACTGAGATATGAATTAAAAATCATCTAGAATTATTATTTTTTCAGTTACTTTCTCCATTTTAACATCATCTCTTTTTGGCATGTAAGGTTCTTAATGGTTATCTCTTCACTATGGACTGTATCCTTCATCAGTGTCGAGCGAATCTTTTCTTCTCATTTTGTGTATTTCCCTGGGACTCTTCTACATTGCATGTTGATATCAGTACATCATTTTATTTTCAGTTTGTTTTTGCTAGAATTACCTCTGCCCACTCTTTAATTCTAACCTTTTGTTTCACGTTGTTTTAAAGTGTTTGAGAGTCTCTACTGGTAATAGGGTAACTTAAGAAATTTGTAGTTATTGTTATAGATAATCTGTCTGGTTTTACTTCTATCATTTTATTCTTTACAATTTTTTATGCTTCTTGTTTCCTTTGTTGTCTGATTTCTGTTACACAGGTTTGTATTTTCTTTGTATTTATCTTTTATATATTTAAAAAAGATTTTTTTTTTTTGGCTGCATTGGGTCTTTGTTGCCTTGCGTGGGCTTCTCATTGTGGTGGCTTCTCTTGTTGCAGAGCACAGGCTCTAGGCGCTCGGGCTTCAGTAGTTGTGGCTCGTGGGCTCTAGAGCGCAGGCTCAGTAGTTGTGGCACACGGGCTTAGTTGTTCCGCAGCATGTGGGATCTTCCTGGACCAGGGATTGAACCCATGTCCCCTGCACTGGCAGGTGGATTCTTAACCACTGTGCCACCAGGGAAGTCCCTATCTTTTATATTTTGGAAGTCTATATCTTACTTAAAATTTTACTAGTGGTTACCTTTAGAATAAAAAAATATTAACCTATATTTCTCTAAACATCAAAATAGTATATTTTGCGCTCTAGATGTACCATTATCCCTTCTCTCACCTCTCTTAACCAATTCTTCTCCCTCCTTAGTAACATCTGAAGTTTGTGTTCTGGATTATAATTAGTACAAGATCTTATTTTATGCTATATATCTCCTTGGGAAATAACTTTTGGTAGTTGCATTTAGTTTTACCACCTGCCTGACAATTATTTAAGTTGACTCTATTTTAACTGGATTGTTTAAGCCATTCATTCCACAGATATTTAATCAATATCTAATATTTAATCAATTTCCTACTAGAAGTTAAAGATATTTAATCAATTTCCTACTAGAAGTTAAAGATTGTGTTATGTTTGTGTGGTAACAAAGGCAAGCCTTGGCTTCACAGAATTTTACGGTCCCAAATGATACAGTCTCAAATAATAGTAGAAGTAGTAGTAGCAGTAATTCAAATAAATGTATAGGTGCCATAGTACTACGGTGAGAGAATCACCAGGTGCTAGAAATGACACCTAACTCAGACCTAGATTTGCAATGGGGTGGTGAGTTGATCAAGGAAAGATTTCTGGAGGAAGTGACATTCAATAAGACATGGAATAGGAGTTACAAAAGTGTGGAGAGTTCTGAGGACCAAAATGTTCTAGGTGGAGAAAACATGTACCAAACTTGGGAGGTGAAAAGGTACAAAAAATATTGGCTGTGGCATGGAGTTTGACACGGGGAGTAGTGAAAACTGGGACTGGAGAGGAAAGCAGGGTCAGATCTAGAAGACCACTGTCTGCCATGACAGGGAGGCTACACTT
Organism: Neophocaena asiaeorientalis asiaeorientalis; assembly: GCF_003031525.2. NCBI lineage: Eukaryota > Metazoa > Chordata > Mammalia > Artiodactyla > Phocoenidae > Neophocaena > Neophocaena asiaeorientalis. The sequence goes on from NW_020173945.1 coordinate 2,254,117, forward strand.
ATCTTGAGGGCACCCAAGAGGCCTTGAAGGATGATGAGTGGAGGAGTGACAGGGTCAGGTTTTAATTTTAGAAATGTCACCATGGCTACAGTGTCGAGAAGAGTTTCATGGGGCCATATTGGAGGCAGACAGCCCAGTTACGAGGATATTTTTGCAATCTAGCGAAGAGATGGTGGTGGCCTAACCTCAGCTGGTGGCAGCCAGGATGGAAAGAGAAGAAAGATTTTGAGAGATATTTAAGAGGTCGACCTGAGACAATCTGCAGATTGAGTTTCCCATTCCTGAGACAGTCTTTCCCATCACCTCTTGGTCAGCTGGGTACTCCCATCCCATCTGGCCTTTTGTCTCCACCACTCCACCCAATCCGCCCTTGCCAAGAGTGCCCGTGAGCAGGCTGCATCTGGTGGTCACGGCTCTGCCTCGCCTCGTGCTGTGTATCAGCACTTCTGACACAGTTGATCACGTCCTCCACTTGATGTGTTCTTCTCTTGGCTTCCAGGAAGCCACACTTCTGCTCCTTCACCTCCCTCACTGCTGCTCCTTCTGTTTCCTCTGCTACTCTCTCATCTCTGCATCTTCTCCCTGCTGGAATGGCCTTGGATTTAGTCCTCATTCCTATTCTCTATTTACTCTCCCTTCCTGGTGATCTCATTCAGCTTCCTGGCTTTAAATACCATCCATATGCCACCGGCCCTCAAAAGTGTATCTCCAGGTCAGTCAAACCTCCCTCCCAAACTCCAGGCTTGAATATCCAACTGCTTACTTGATATCTCCTTGTGGCTGGCTCTATCTCACACTTAATGTATTGGAAACATAAATCCCAAGTCTCCCCCTCAGCCCCGGACTTACTTTCCCCATAAGCTTCCCCATGTCAGTTGATGGCACATCTCACCTTTCAGTCTCTCAGGCTAAAAGTCTTGGAGTCATCTTTGACTCCTCTTCTCTCATGTCCCACAGCCAATCTGTCAAGAAATCCTGTTGGCTCCACCTTCAAAATACATCCAGAATCACACCACCTCCCTTGTCCATGCCACCGTTATCCCTCAGGTGGACTATGGTCACAACCTCCTAAGTCATCTCCCCACTTCCATTCTGTTCCTCCTAAAGTATGTTCTCAACATGGAGACCACAAGAAGCCTCATAAAATGTTAGTCAGGCCATACCCCTCCTCTGCTCAAACCACTCCAATGGCCAAAGTCATTGCGATGTCCTACGAGACCCCACACAGTCTGTGCCCCTCCCCCACCTCTCCCATCTTATCTCCTGCTACTGTCCCACTGGTTCTCTCCACCTTCAGCCACACTGCTTCCTTTGTTGTTCCCCACGTGGATCAGGCTCACTCCAGCCTTGGGGCCACAGACTCTTGGCTTGTCTGCTGGGCTGCTCTTTGCCTAGACATCTGCTTAGCTGATTCCCTCACCTCTCTCAAGTCTACTCAAAAACCACCCATCCTAACTACTCTCTTTAAAACGCACTGTCTCCCGTCTTGCTTCTTCTCCCCTAGCCCTTATCATTTTATTGGCCCATTTATTATGCTTGTTGTTTAATGTCTGTCTTCCCCATTAGAATGTAAGCTCCATGAGGAAAGCAATACTTTTTCCCCCTGATTTATTCTCTCATTAGCTATCCTAAGCATCTAGTATGTTGTTGGCAAATGGCTGGTGCTCAACAAATATTTGTTGAGTAAATAATGCAGTAAATAGAAACATTTTTTTTCTTTTAAAAAAATGCATTAGGAAGGCATGTCTTATGAGCCCTTGATATCTAAAAGTGTCTTTCTTTTGCCATCAAAATGAAAGCTATCTTGGCTGAAACTAGAATTCTAGCGTCCAAACCTTTTCTTTAAAAATCTGTAGATGATATTTCATTGTCTTACAATAACACTGCAGCAGAGAAATCTGAGTCCAGCCTGATTTTTATTCCCTTATGAATAACCTGTTTGCTGCTTGGATACTTTGCAAGCCTTTTTAGAACATTTTTTTTTGAATGTGTATAGGTATGTGTCTCCCATCACTGATTTGCAGAGAATATCCATTCAACTTCTCTATGTTAAGATATTTTAGTGCAGCTAAGTTTTCTTCTGTTACGTCTTTGATTATTGTTTCTGATCCATTGTTGTATGTTCTTCAATAATATCACTTATCTGTGAACTGGCTCTCTGCTCTTTGTCCTTTACGACCATCACTTTGTTCTTTAGTTTCTTGGCTTTGTTTTTTCTTTTGCACTTAAGAAGTTCTTTTTTTTTTTTCTTATTTTGTGGTACGCGGGCCTCTCACTGCTGCGGCCTCTCCTGTCGCGGAGCACAGGCTCCAGACGTGCAGGCCCAGCGGCCATGGCTCACGGGCCCAGCCGCTCCACGGCACGCGGGATCTTCCTGGACCGGGGCACGAACCCGTTTCCCCTGCATCGGCAGGTGGACTCTCCACCACTGCGCCACCAGGGAAGCCCTCTTTTTTTTTAAAATAAATTTATTTTATTTTATTTATTTTTATTTTTGGCTGCGTTGGGTCTTTGTTGCTGCACGTGGGCTTTCTCTAGTTGCGGCGAGCGGGGGCTGCTCTTCGTTGCAGTGTGCAGGCTTCTCATTGAGGTGGCTTCTCTTGTTGGGAGCACGAGCTCTAGGCGCACGGGCTTCAGTCGTTGTGGCACACAGGCTCAGTAGTTGTGGCTCGGGGGCTCTAGAGTGCAGGCTCAGTAGTTGTGGCGCATGGGCTTAGTTGCTCTGTGGCATGTGGGATCTTCCTGGACCAGGGCTTGAACCCGTGTCTCCTGCACCGGCAGGCATATTCTTAACCACTCTGCCACCAGGGAAGCCCCAGAAGATCTTTTAATATTAGTCCTTTGTAGTGAACATTGTGGTTGACTTCCCAACACTCCAAATGATTAGATTAATTCAATCATGATAATTCTATTCCACTCATCATTTAATGGTTTGGGGAAGGGCAGGTTTAAGCTAACTGAGGCCAATAAAACACAAAGAAAGACTTCCTCAGGGCTTCTAGAGAAAACAGCTGGATCTGAATAGGAAGCTGGTTGGCCCAGTTGCTGGAAGCCATTTAGGGACCAAGAGAAGGACCATTTTGAGGGCAAGGCTGACTTACTGAGCTTGAAAGGCATCTGGTTCTTTGATGATGTCACTGAGACTCAGAAACCACCAATCCTGAAGCCTGTGCTTCTTGTTATGAGAGATACAAGGGAGGCTGGAACCAAGGGGCTGCCTGGTGGGGCTGTGACTATGAGAAGGAGCCGCCTGGGGGTACTGGAGCCATGGAGATGCACGTGCTGCAGTAGAAGCTACCTAAGGTGGAGGAAGAGGGGGAGAAATACCTTGGCTTTTCCCCCCTCCCCCTCCAATTTCCCATGGTGTCTCCCTTGGCTGAACCCAGTCAGAAGCCAGCTGATATGGGGCTCTGTGTTAGCTTGAAGGGGCTCTGTACCCTATCAGGATGCAGAGCAGAACACAGAGGCAGCAGGGACTGGATCTGGGGGCACACATGCAAACAGCACAGCACCCTCACTTACATCATTGATTTGATGTTTTTAATGAATCAGTTCTGCCTTCTACTTCCTTTAATGTGTAATCTGACCTACCACTGTGCTCTTGCTTTCTTGGTATAAATTTATCTCCATCTTCCTTTTCATGCCATTCTATTGACTCCTCAGCTTAACCTGTCTGGTTTTATGGATTTAAAGACTAGATCTTCTTGCATTCCATAAAGGATGGCACACAGGGCGCACAATGTTTCAGATTTTCTTCTGGATATTTTGATGAGACGTACAGATTTCGTCTCTACTCTCAGGATGCTATCTCATTTTTCTTCTGCCCTTCCCCACGATGAATCCATTAATTTTTTCTGTATTCATCTCTGATTAAGGTGAGATCCAGACACAAGGTCTGTCAACGTGCAGGGGAAGTCCATGGTCCCGTTCTTTGTTCACCTGTGAGATGGTGGAGGGGCAAAGTGGAGGAAGGCTGGCGAGGGCGATGCCCAGCCTGGTGACCTGTGCTCCACCAGGAGGCCTCTTCCTCCCACCCTCCCCCCAGCAAAGTAGCAGGTTGCTGTGGAACTCAGGTTCCTCAGTTTCCACCTCTGCATCTCCCATGATGCACTGCACCTCCACAAGCATCCCCTACTGCCTGGTGGACTTAAACTATTTGTCTGTAATGTCTGCCTGATTGCCTGAAAACTTAGGGCCGTGGAGCAGAGCCGCGTTAGCCCTTCCTGACTCAGACATGAGATCTTCCTGTTGGTGCCCTGGATTTGCTTTCTCCCCCTCCCCCTCTTCCTTCCATCCTTCCTTCCTCCCGTCTACATCTTCACAGATATTTTAACATGAAGACAAGAGCAGCTGCCCATTTAAATTGGTAATCATATTACTATTATCATCTCTGGTCCCCTCCCTACCCCAATTTTGTTTTTTCCCTAATCTATTACTGTCACAAGCTCCGGCTTAAGTGGGCTTTAGAGAAGGAGAGAATGAACACGGTAGGCTGAGCTGCAGAGGGAGAGCCAGGCAGGCGTGCATCTTCCCAGCCCAGCCTCGCACCCCACCGTGTGCTCTTGACATGCTGGTATTTCTGGCTTACAAGAGCCACCACTAACATGCCATTTCTGGGAGCACAGTGAATTCCGTCGGCTCCTTTTCTGTGTTGGGAGGAAACCATGCCATTGAAAAGAGCAGTTCACACTGGATCCCTCCAGATCTAGTCTGTCTGTCTTTACATGGTATCCTAGGCAATTCCAGACTTTCCTCAGGCCAACCTGGACCCTCCAGCTACCCTCCCATTGGCCCTCTCACTTCTCTGCAAAATATTCAGTGGTTCCCAGTGACTGCATGCTACCTGGACGTCCCCATCCCTCCCCTCAAGCCCCAGCCCCCAGGAACAGCTGCCCTCTCTCAGTAAGAGCTCCCCTCCTCCAGGCCCCTCCTCCCTGGGTCACGGACTGTGACAAAGTCTTATTGCCTGTCTCTGGGAATTCATTTCCTGTCTCTCCTCTGTTCCACCTCTCTGGGGCTCCCGGGCCCTTCCCAACCCCTCCGCACTGTGCCCCCCTCATGTTTGCCAGGCAGCTGGCTGCCTTCATTATTTTTACGCCAACACAGTTTAAAAATCTCCGCTGCCTCCTTGCCGTCTGTGGAGAAGCGGCTGCCACGTTACCCTGACACGCTGATGGCATTAGGGTCCGCGCACACTCTCTTCAGCTAATGAGGCGGCAGAAAGAAAATGAAGGGGCAAAATCACATGGGCACACTGCTTTCTGTGTAGACGGAGAAATAAAACAAAAGCAAGGAAAACAGAGGCGCGCTACTGCTGAGAGCTCCCCCCTCCCACGGGGGCAGCGTGCAGGCACTGCTGTGTAAAGGCAGGGAAGGGAGCCCTGGGTTTTGACTACTGCAACCCCAGGCTCCCCCCACGGAAAACTCTAGGAAATTGGAGTGTGAAGTCACGTTACCTAATTCCGTAATTCGGTAAAAAGAAAACAAAAACTTCAGGTCCATATGTGCAGCGTGGTCAATGCCCAGAAGGAGAGGCAAGACCAGAGGTTTGCGGATGTTTCTAGAATCTGTCATTCTCGCCCTCCACCTCCCATTTCCCCTTGCTCCAGCTACCTGCATCCCTCACCTGGACCGCACGGCAGCCGGGGGTTTCCCAGCAGCCCCCAAGAGAGCATGTTCTCTACCCCTGAGCAGAGGAATCACCCTCCAATTCTCACTGGATTATGTCACCTGTCCTGCTTAAGATGATGTAATAGATTCCTATTGTCCTTAAGACAATGGCGCAAACTCTTAAGGAGGGCCCTGCCTAGGGTCTCGCTCTTGCTGTTTCCCCTCCAGCTACTGGGTCATCCCCCACCCCCCACCCCTGCACATACTGCAGAGTTCCTTCTGCCCCAAGACCTTTGCACCTGCTGTTCCTTCTGCCTGGAATGATTTCCCCTCCCCTCTTCACACAGCTAAGTCCCCAGTCTTCAGATCCAGAATCGCTCTATAAGCCCTCGAGGGAGCCTCGGACTCGCTGTTCAGCCAGGTCTGGCCCCTCGTTTGGTACCTTCAAGGTCTGGAGGGCCTTGGCTTTGCAGCTTTTCACATCACAGCAATTTCCCAGTGGTGTGTGTGGTTGTCTGAGTCAAGGTCATCTCACCCACCTGACTGGTGCTCCATGAGGGCAGGAAATACCCATGCTCCGGTTCAACACGGTACCACCATCACGGGAGCACAGCCGCTCCCTAGAAATGTTTGTTGAATGAATAAGTGCTTAAGGGATGCCTGTGGGGGAGAGCTTTCGTCACTGGTGTTGGCCTGGCACTTCCCCAACTCCTGGGCAAATCTAAGTGTGAGTTATTTATGACTGCCCAGGTGAGGGGCAGAAGGAGAGAGGCACGTGAGCAAAGGCCTTTATCCCAGACCAAGCATCCAACCCACAAAGTCAACTACCGGCAGCTAGTCTGGATCCACCCTCGTGTGCGTTTCTCTGCCCTCCTGCCCGCTCTCCTCCAGGCCGGGCCCCCTGCGTCCCGGCAACTTCCAGAATTCAAACCTGGCTGCATCCTGACATCGCACCTGCACCTGCCCTCGCGCCCCCACCTGACTCTGGCGTTAAGTAGCGGTCAGCCAGGCAGAAAGGCCTGGCATTGTCCACATGCTTTGCTTTCCCAGCCGTGACACCGCTTTGATGTTTGCGGCATCGCAGTGCGCGCGGCTCCGACGGATGCTTCGAGTCTGCCTGCTGCGGCGCTGGTGCCTTTGTCTGGGCACCGGGGAACTGTGATTTATGTCATAAGCTCGCTGTGAAACCTTTTGCCTCAGTAATTCTGAGCTCCGTGGGTGTCTCTTTACATCTATTTAAAGCACGGCTGCTGCCCACGGCCGGCGTGCTCTGTGACATTCCCCGGTGCCTCTGTGTATGCCTCGCCATGGCGCTGAGTCTTGCCTGCAGAGCATCTTTGTGGCTCGTTTCGGCGTGTTTGCTGCGCGCTCCACGGGGCTGCTGCGCGAGTCGGGTCTGTGCTTTGATGTCCCGCGTGTTGATTAGACCCCTTTCCCGGTGGAGCACATGCAGGGGGTCTGGATGCTGATGCCACATTTCCCGAGTGTTCGCCCTGGTTGTCCTGGGGCGAGGCCAGAGCCTCACAGGCACTTGTACGTTGGCTTGGAGGATGTCCAGGTTGGTAGTAAATGCGCTCTTGCCAGCAACCTGCTCCTAGCC
>NW_020173945.1:2261347-2263218 GCF_003031525.2 Neophocaena asiaeorientalis asiaeorientalis
ACCTCCTCCGCACCGCCCCCTGCCCCCCCCCACCCCGAGGTGTGGGCGGGTCTCAGCGCAAAGACATCGGAGGCCCGTTTCCAAAGAGTTTAACTGCAGCGCCGTGCCCCGGAGTTGCTGGAATCTCCTTCTCTCATTCAACAAACTGACTGAAGGTTCCCTGCACTGTGCTCTGTGAAAGCCTCAAAGTATTAAGATTTCTCAAAGAAACTCCGGTTCTTTCCGCAATGGTGTGGAACTGCTGGGAGATTCAGCATCTCCCGGAGCCAAGCACCTCTCGTGGCCTCTGGGTCCCCGTTGTAACTAACTGTCCCCAGACCCAAACCCACAGCCACCCCGCACCCCACCCACTGACCTGCTCCATTCCTGTGTGGCTGACAGAGGATGTCATGAGGGGATCCCAGGACAGGGCCCCTGGAGGCCCAAAGGGGAGGCACTGGGCTTTGCTCTGCATCTCTAGGTCAGGGTGGGGTGATTCCCACAGCCTTGGAGACAGAGTTCAGGTGCTAGAAGTCCTGTCCCCCGGGATGATGCCTGTGGGGCTGCACCTCGGTCACTGAAACCTGGACAGAGGTCTCTAAAAATCGAATGCCTTCGAGGCTAACGAAGGATTATTACTGGTCACCACTGAAATATACTGATTTTTTTTTTCTTTAAAAGAATTTGTCCCAGGTGTTTTTCACTGTTGGGCATCATGAAAAGTCTTGTTTCTTTCTCTGTTGTTTTGTTGTTTCTTGTTCATTCTTTATGCAGTTTCACACCATAAGGGTTGAAGGGTGCATCTTGGTTTAAGGCACACACGGTGCGAACTGGAGGGGTGGTAGGTCTCCATTTTATCGGTAGATGAACTAAGCCTGCTGATATTGGGAAACGTCTAAATGTAAATCATGAATATAAAAGGGAAGTGTTATAGAATACAAAAAGGCTACGGTAGGGAAATCACTGCATTAGCAGAATGCCTCAAGAGGATGACTCGAAGATGGTGCAAGACTTGGCATAAGAAACTTGTCATAAAGTTTGTCAAGTAAGGAAACACCCAGGGAATTGTCTGGGTGGATTTTCCATTTCTCACCGGTGTTTTGAGAGACAAGAGTTTTACTCTGTATGCATCTGGGATGCAAAGTTAGCATTTGAAAGAAATGTGTGAATCTCACTATTTCAGACCATCTAGACCATCTAGCTGTTGTCCTTTTAGGATAACAGCTTTTAGGCTATTTGTGTAAAGCTTATCAGGCCAAACACGTCTCTGGCATATGACTGGTGAGTCCGGGATAATTTTAAAATTTAGCACAGCCAATTTTACATCGAATGTAATGACCTCCCTTCAATGAAGTCTTTCGGGGGAGGGCAATCGCTTATTTTAACTAGTGTCTTGGGAACTTTCCTTTTGGAAACATTTTGTCTTTATTTTCTCTGATGAGAAATGTTTATTCTCCATCTTTATCATTTCAGTGCAGATCTGACACGTGGAAAGGCGACAAGCAGCTCAGAGCCAAGTCTGCAAAGTGGGGTTGAGGTCCCAACACAACCTTGACCCTGAACAGGGCATTTCACCTGATTGAAATCCAGGTAAGGGAATGTCAAGAACCTGATGTATTTCACAGGCGTGTGGTGAGGACTGAATGAGAGAAATCTGTGAAGTGCCATCATTAATCCTATTAATAAGGTGGATGGTCACATTGCGTATTTCATTTCAAGCCAAATAAATACCAGATGCGACAAGAGACTGATTTCATTGTTCATCAACTACACCAAAAGATAATCTGACAAAATATTTTGAGCCATGACGGCATCATAGAAACAAGTGCCTGGCGTCCCCAGGCGACAACTCTGCAAGGTCTCACTCGAGTACGCTTGTTGACACCCCCCCC
>NW_020173945.1:2263310-2283079 GCF_003031525.2 Neophocaena asiaeorientalis asiaeorientalis
TTTCCGTTTTCTAGTGACTCTAGACAGGGTTGCCCAGCCCTGGCTCCTCAAAGTGTGGTTCCAAGACCTCACCCTCATCTCTAGTCTTGCTAGAAATGCAGACTCTGCCATCCCCTCCTGCGGGATCAGAATCTGCATCTGGACCAGTCTCCAGGGGGGTTCCGGGCCCCTGAAAGCCTGAGAAGCGCTGAATGCCCCCCGGCGGCAGGCCGGGTGCCTGCGCTGCCAAGTCCTCGTGGCCTGTCCCCGACCCCCTCTTACCTTGGGGAAGGCGTCGGGCCACACGGTGGGGGAGCCGTGGTTGAGCAGCGCCTGCAGCGTGCGCTGCGGCGCGGCCTCGGGGGCGCAGGCGGCCGTGTGCAGCACTCGGGCCAGCGGCGACGCACCCCCGTACTGCACCGAGGCGCCGTGCTCCAGCAGCGCTTGCGCGCACCTGCGGGGAGGCCAAGGTCAGTCAGCCGGGCTGGGCCCGGCGGACGCCCCGGCACCGGCGCCCTGTCTCCCCCAGCCCGGCACGCCCTGCCAGCGGATTCCGGCGCTTCGGACCTCCTCCCTCCCCACCGCGGGTGTTGGCTCCTAAGACAGCCAGGACAGGAATCCAGGTCTCCCGCGCCCAGGCTACAGGAGTTCAAACTGAGCTGGAAAAAAAAAAAAAAGATTAAGGCAAACCTGGGGGTACAGGTTACCAAATGGTGGCAACAGCTAGGAACTTTTCCTAAGAACCCACGCGCCGCGTTAATATTTACCTTGTAATTTGTAACTACTTGGTGCTACCCTGGAAGGTAATGTGGTTCAGGTGACGGTGCTGGAAACACGAATTACCCGGGCTCTTTGTCACAGGTGGCAGTTGAAGGGTCTGGGAGTCAGGGTTCTAAGGAGGGCCCCTTAGGCCGTCGGGCTCTTTATCAGCCGGCAGGTACCTGCGCTTTGGCAACGGTGTGAGGCAAGGGTTGCCTTACTCCCTGGGAGGGAATCTATCCATCCCTCAAGACACGGACACAGAATGGCACTGGGGTGTCCTCAGACAGCACTGGATGCATGGGCGAAACCCGCAGCCATGCCCAACTGTGGGACTATCTTGGTTTCAACCAAGCTCTCCTTGAACAGACTGTGGATTTTGGTTGCTAAATCCCACGATGGTGTCCTGGGGTTTGTAGGCTCCCATGGGACACTGTGGTCTCCCCCAGAGGTGGGTGTCTCCTGCTGCTTCCAGGTCCATCAGGTGGATCCCAAGACTGTCCTCTCGCAGGAGGGCAGCTTCCACCTGGGAGAACTCCAGGCCCCTCACTCCAAGCCCAGGTGGTAGTTGCTGACTGGGCAGGCCCATGCTGGACGTGGGGCCTGACACTGGTGGGGAACTCAGCCTGGACCAGCCTGAAAGTAGGACAGTCTCAGAGACCCTCCCACCACCCTCCTCCATCTGCTGGCCCTTGTCCTTCACGGGCACTGCCAGAACACCAGCCCCACTTCAATCCCCCACTCCCGGGTCACCTCCTGGACGTTGCCATCAGTGTGTTTATTCCACTTTTGGAGTCTGACGCGCCAGCATGCTGACTTCACGGCGTAAGGCTCTGGTCCGTCTCGCTAGCCGTCCTGTTGGTACTCTACTCATCTCTGCTCTGTTGAGACTTGGGTCATCGGCCCCTGGCTTTCTCAGCCCTTCCTGGCTTCACTTCCTTCCCTGGGCAGCCCTCCACTCTCTCTTCTCGGCATCCTCAGGTCCCTTGGGTTGAGGGGATGTGGCCGTCCCGTGCGTCAGTTGGCCACATTTTCAGCTGGGAACCCAATCATCACCTACCCGCTCTTCCCCGCCTTGGCTGCAGGGTGCTGCTGGAGGGAGCACCATCCATGGAGATTGGCCTCTGGGCTCAGCTGGTCCTCAGGGCCCTTTGGTTCTACTTCCCAGGGCTGAGCACCATCTCCTCCTTCCTTGCCCTTTACTGGCTGTTCCAAATGTTGGCCACTGTCCCCAAGAGGTCCTATTTCTACTCTCCTCCTTCTCAGCAGTCTATCCCTGCTTCACTCAGAGTGCACGTTCTCCCAGGAACTGTCGTCCTTCCCGCCTTGTGCCGCCGAGTTGACCCCCATACCTGTTAGCATCTGCGTCTACACGATTGCCCTCTCCTACTTCCATAGGTCTGAGGAAAGGGCTCCCTCCGGATCTTCTTGCCCCAGGTGTAGTCCTCTTCTGCTTCCTTGGGGGTCTCGCTCTGGGCAGTACTTGCTCTTCGCTTTCCCCCTGTCCCCCACCCCCTCTTCAGTGGGCCACTCAGCCCCGTCGATTCCATCTCTTGAATAATCACCTGAACTGCTTCCTCCCTCCATCCCCGTTGTCACCGTCCTTTGTTGAGGCCCCCAATCATTTTTTTTTTTTTTTTTTTTTTTTTTTGCGGGGCGCGGGCCTCTCACTGTTGTGGCCTCTCCCGTGTGGAGCACAGGCTCCGGATGCGCAGGCTCAGTGGCCATGGCTCACGGGCCCAGCCGCTCCGTGGCATGTGGGATCTTCCCGGACCGGGGCACGAACCCGTGTCCTCTGCATCGGCAGGCGGACTCTCAACAACTGCGCCACCAGGGAAGCCCCCCGCAATCATTTTTTGCCTGAAGCTAATGACAGTCTCTTAATTTGTTCTCTGTGCCAGTCTAACAAGCTCCATACTACCCAGAAAGAGCCTTTCCAGTGTGAATCGTAAGACCTGTGTCTGCTGAAAACCCGGAGGCTCCTCCTGGAGGTTGAAGAAAGCCCAGGCTCCTTTCCGCGGGACACAGGACACTGCGTGCTCCAGCTTCTGTGGGCCTCACCAGTTTCATTTCCTGATGCTCCATCCTGTGTTTCCATCCTACCTGACCAGGTGTGGTTCTTAGGACACGTCCTGTCTTTCCTTCCTCTTCCTCTGGGTCACACCTCTGTGTTGTCATGTTCCTCGTGCCTAAGTGTCTGGGCGCAGCCTTTGTCACACTGTGTTTCAAATGTTCGCCGGCACGTTTGATTCCTCTCTTAGACGGTTGGCTCCTTGGGTGTAGAAATGGGGGATTATTTATCTCTGCTTCTCCGCGCCGAGGGCAGGGCTAGCCCACTGTTGGTGTTCCCTAAGAGCACGTTGCACACATGCATTTCGTTAATGAACATCCTCCGGTTTTCCTTCGTGTGGTGGCTGTCTGTCCTGTTCTTTACCTGACTGGGGCTCTGATCGGGATCCTCTGGGGGTTTCCAGGCCGGAAGCTGCTGCCCTTAAGTCCGTTTACATTTCTACCCAGGGACTCTCAATATTTTAAATCCTCTCTCTGTATTTCTCTAGCCTCCATATCAGCAGTATCTTGGGAAGTGGTCTGTCTTGGGTGGAAGATCTTTACAAACAAGTACAATTTGATGTGAAATGTCCTTTGGGACGATAACCAGCTTAAGAGAAGATGCAAATTTGACAATCAGAGTGCTGCAGACCTGCTTCCTCCTTGCCTCCTTGGGAGGAATTTTGAACAGTGCCGCAGGAGGTTAGAAATCAAGGGTTCCGTCTCATTTTGCCACTGAGCCTGTGTGCACTCACAAACAATTACAAAACATTTCCTTCTGCTCTTTTTTTTTTTTTTTTTTTAAAGCAGCCCAACCTCTCTGAAGAAGCCCACTGGGGAATATAAGTGGGTCTCTTTTCCACGTCCACAGCCTAACAGGCTGACGGCCAGGTTGCTCTTTGCAACAAAGATACCTTTCAGAAGAATGAGGACGCTGGCCCACCCTCTGGAGGGCTGCAGATGCCCTTTTCATTTTTAATGGAGAGCTTCTAATTGGCTAAACCTTGGTACTTCCTTAGAGCAGATAATGATGTAAGTTGCAGACCACAGGCATGAGAAAAAACAACACAACAAATTGGGGCACATAGCTGCTGGCACACACTGGGCAGTCATTAAAAATGAAGTTGTGGGAACCTGTTTAATGACATGGAAAACTATTTGCAGTGGTCATGTGAAAAGATCGGGTTACAGAACCGCATCGAACACTCCCATTTAAAAAAAAGAGCAGGTGTGTATGTGCATATGAAGAAAGCCTAGAAATACACAAGCCAGCGAGTTTACCTCTGGATAATGGGGTGATGGTGCTTTTGTTTCCTTTCTGCCTGCCTGTATTTTCAAATTCATTTTCCAAAATGAATCAGAGTTGCAATTTGACAGAGGGACAACAACAGAGGTTACTTACTAATAACAAAACCATCCCCCACTGCCACAGCAGCATCTCTTGGATTCTAAGAATGTCAGCTCAGCTTTCCAGCTTTCCAGAATGCTCTCAAATTTTCCATTGATCTGTCGAGGCGTAAGCAACGATCTGGGAAAGCACGTATGGCAGTGCCTCGGAGAAGGCGAGTCGAGAGGAGCGGGTGGGGGTGGGTGGAAGGCCCTCGGGGCTAAGCAGAGCAGTGATAACAGTCTTAGGGACCTGCGAGACCTGACCTTGTATGGGTCAGTGTCTCCAGTCAAGGAAGAGGTGGTCCAGCGGGGAAAGTACCACCCAAGATTTTGCAGGACTGTGTGGGAAACCCAGCTTTGGCCAAGCGCTTTCCTCCCAGGGGAGATTTTGCGAGCAGGTTTCCTGCTATCCTGATAGACACAAGAAGGAGGGCCTGTCGGGAACCAAGGGTAAGTTCCCATATGACGATGTCAGAATGACTTGTCTCTGTCTTACGAGATTAAGGAGATGCTGTGTTGTCTGAAGCAACTTGGGCAAACACTCCCCACCCCACCACCATCCCTCATCCCCGTCTTTGATAATGATCGACGTGACAAGCTGCTATGGGGCCCAAGGTTGACAGCACACAGAAAAAGTGGCTTGAGCCAAAAGGCAGGAGTTAATAGAGATGAACCCATCAAGGGCTGTTGAATGAATGTCATTTTAACTTATTTCTAAAGAGGGAAGTGGGACTCTGAGCCTACGTCCCGCACACCACTCCCAGCCACCTCCAGCATCTTCCCGAAGCGCTGGCTTTCCCACTCGCCTTGCAGGTGCAGAAAGGTGCCGAGTGCCTCAGCCCGGGCTTCCTCACTGCTCACCTCTTCCTTACCCTTTCGCACCACCTGCCAAGCCGCCCTGCGCCCCATGAGACAGAGCCAGCTCCAGGCTTTCGTTCTCCCACGTCCCTCCTCACCATCCATCTAGTTGCACAAAGCCCTCAAAAGTGGTATTTCACAGCCTCTGGTTCTGAGCTGGGCGGTCAGTGCATTCCCCAGCACATGGTCTTTTTATTTATTTTTAGAAGAATGTTATCTTTGGTCCTTGCAACAAATCTGTGTTGTAGGTGGAGTTTGCAGGGGGGGCGGAAATTGAGGCTTAGAAGAAGACCAGTGATTTGCATAGGGCCATCCAACCCAGAGGTGGCAGAGCAGAGACCCTGGCTGCTGTGTGTGGCTTACTTCTCAGTCACTCTACCCGCCCGGCTGCTCTTCCCGTTGGTACTATTTGTTAAGCACCTTCTATGAGCTGGGCATGGTACTAGGCAGTTCCCGTAAGTTCTCTCTAAACGTCTCATTCATCGGCTCATTCAATAAGTAGAGAATTTCCCCCATGCTCTGTACGCCAGCAGCTTGTCAAGGCGAGGGGGAGCGTCTCTTCTCTGAGCACTCCACGGGATTGCTGGACAGAATCACTGATAGAACACTGAAGGCAGCAGAAGGCCAGGTCTCCTGGCCCGTGGACCTCATGCTATACAACAACACACAACAGGAACCTGCTGCTCGTGCAGTCCTGTGGGCACCTCTGCGCCATAGATTTCATTCTCCCTGGTTTTCAGTGAAGATGTGTTTGAGGGGTCAGCAGTGATCTCAAGGGTGGGGACCTGGGATGTGATGGTGACGCCACAGAACATGCTGCTTGAGATGTGAACCCCAGCTACCGCTGCCTAAGAGAATGAGTCAACGACCTAACGATGGTACTGAAAGACAACAGTGACAAAGAACTACTAAACGTGAGGCGAAATTCACAAAGATCACTTGAAGTTTTTCGAGGGGAAACAGACATTGCTTCTAAGCCCTTTGTCAGGTGTGCTCAGCATCTGTCTCCTGAGCGACGGTTTCAGTGGCTGGAAGTCGCCAGAGTCCTTGGACAATCCTTCACTGTCCTCTTCCCATGGTTGCTGCCCGAATCCCTTCTGACAGACGGGAGGGGCTTCGCGCCAGGCAATGTGCTCAGCGAGAGTAATGGGTGTCATGAACCAGTCTTGTTGAATCATCATTATGCTGCTTTTCCTACTCGGAGTTGACGCAGAGGCAGACTGGCTGGAGACGTGTCCCCGGGGCAGGGTGGCTGGAGCCCGAAGCCTGGGTCCGCTGGTGGGGGCAGGCAGATCGGCTGGATGCTGGGCAAGGCAGGAATGGGGGGAGGCAGGGGACAGAGGGGAGAGACCTGGGAGGAAAACACAGCCGTGCTTTCCATTGAAAGGAGGCTCCCTGTGTGGATCGACTCCCCAGCTGGCTCCAAATGAAGGGTGGGGAAGCCGCTGCCCCGACTTTGATGGAGGAGTGGCTCCACTTGGTTTCCCAGGACCTTCTGCTGAGCCTCTCCTTGGGGGACGTGCCACCTGCCCCTTTCTGCTCTGTATTTTCTTCTCCCTCCCTTTCTCCCGGGATGCTAAGCTGTGAGACGATCAAGCATAAAGGTTTACAATTGAAAGGGCTGATGTGAATGGACAAATGCTTAAGGGTAGTGGGGAGATGGAGAGAGAACTTGCTGGCCATTTCCATCCTTGCGTTTTCCCTTGGAGCAACAGCTGCCGTTTAATTTGCTTCGGAAGTGTTGGACGGTTGTGGCCGCTGCGGGTATTTTCGGCAAATTCTCCCCGGACAGCGAGTGAAATTCTGCCTTTTGGGGGACTGAGGACTGATTTAGGGAGCAGACTTAGAGAAGTTATAGCTCCACTGTTTGCTTCACTTGCCCTTGAAGGAGTATCTGACTTTCTGGAAGCTTCACCAGCGTCCCCTCTTCAACAAGAAATGGCCAACCTTTCTCTCCTTCCCCGGTCCCAGCACACTGGATGAAGAGGGAGACCCAGAGACATCAGAGTGAGGTGAAGAGAAGGCGGAGGAAAAGTGAAATAAAAGACTCTACTCTCTTTTTAGGCAGGGATGAGGGTGAGGTGGTGGGGGGAGCTGGGACTTGTATGAGAGAACAGTTTTATATGCAAATATTTTTTAAGTCAGGTAAATTTGCATACAGAGAAACGCACAGGTGCAGAAATTGGCAAAGGAATACAAGTTTGTAACCAACATCCCAGTCAAGACGTAGCATATTTTCATCTCTCCAAGAATTTCCTTTGTGTTTGCTACCAGCCAGTCATCACCCCCACAGGCAACCATGGTTCTGAGTTCTCTCACCATGTTGTGTCTTTTCTAGAATTTTCTACTTTTTTGTGTCTGGCTTCTTTAGCTCCACAGAATGTCTTTGACGCTCATCCACATTGTTGCATGCGTGAGTTAACTCATTCTGGTTTATTTCTGAGTCATATTTAATTGTATGGACTTACCATAATGAAAAAATTCATTCTCCTTTTTGATACTGATGGGCATTTGGGTATTTCCATTTTTTGGCTATTATGAATAAAGCTGCTATGAACATTTCAATGTAAGTCTTCTTGTGGACGTACGTTCTCATTTCTTTTGGATAAATATCTAGAAGTGGAATTGCTGGTAGGTGTATATTCAACTTTAAGAGAAACTGCTGAACAGTTTTCCAAGGTGATTACATCCTTATACACTCCTAACAGCAGTGTATGACGTTTCCGTTGCTCCACATTCCTGCCGGTGTTTGGTGTTGTCAGTCTTTTTGACTTTAGCCACCCTCACGGGTGTAACGTGAAGCATATTTCCTCATGGTTTTAATTTGCATTTCCCTGATGACGAATGACATTGAGCACCTTTCCATTTGCTTATTGGCCATTTGTATATCTTTCCTGAGGTGTCTGATCAAGGATTTTGCCCAGAGGGTGAAGGTTTGATTTGGCCTGGATTACCTCTTTTAATTCCTGACAGCGAGTTGTCTGTATTCAAATAGAACTCGGCAAGTGACCAGAAAGCTGAGGAATCTGCCTGAGATGCCAGAAGTGGCAAGGAAGGAGGATAAACCTACGATAGAACATGTTTACAGGTCGTGATTAGAGATGAGCAGAGCTACTTTCTGACTATCGGCAGTTTTTGAAAAAATTAGGTTGACAAGGGAGGAGCTATCTCTCAACATCCGTCTCTCTTATGGCACTTGGCTTTCATACCTGGCTCTGACAGTTTACACTGTGCCACTTTAACGGCAAAACATGGGCTGTTGGTGAGCCTCACGTTTCTAACCTGTAAACTGGGGATAACATGCCTTGCAGGCCTGCGGGGAGGATTATAGCACGTAAGACACTTGCAAGTGCTCAGAATGTGAAGTTCTGGACTTCCCTGGTGGTCCAGTGGTTAAGACTCCGTGCTTCCACTGCAGGGACGCGAGTTCGATCCCTGGTCAGGGAACTAAGATCCCACGTGCCGCATGGCAGAAAAGGAAAAAAAAAAAAAAAAGTGAAGTTCTTCTACAAATATCAAATCATACAGTGGGAGTAGCCCCTAACTGACACCTTGTTCTTTAATATTCCTTGAGATGCCTCAAAGTCCTGTTGAACCAGACCATGTTTTCTCCCCTCCACTTGAACAACGATCAGTCACTCATCTGGGATGTGGAGAGTGGACCGTTTAGTGGAATATACATCGATGCTCATGAGCTGGAACCTCATGCAAGCAAACCTCCTGTTATTAGGCAAAGGCTTTTGGGGTTGGGGTGAGGACTCAGAATAGTTGTCCCTGTTCAAATCCTGACCAGAGAGTGCCTTTCTTTCGTCGGAAAGAGTCATACTTCATTTCTCTCTGCCCAGATTTCAACTGCCAGGTCTGAGTTAGAAAAGAATTGTCCAGTGATTTTCTTCAATAATTTTTTTCCTCCCAAGATAATTAGCTGCTTCCACAAGTCCAATTCTGGCTTACGAATGAATTTTTATTTAGTTGAATTGACACAACTGGGACCAAGAAGTAAACCTGCATGCTTTTTAACTAATACGTTTGTAAAGGAAGCAAACCCTCCTCACTTTTGTTTAAATCAAGACAGCTTTAGATGAGAAAAAGAATCAGGACTCTATTCATTCTTTTCTCATTTTAATTATCTCAGAATTTTAAAAAGGTCAAGGAGAGGAATCTGATAATAAATAGGGCGAGGCTGGCATGCAGGCTAGTAACGTGAAGACAGTAACTTTACTGGAACTTTTCTTTTTGGGAAAATCTCTTCAAAAGGCTCCTAGATTAAAGCTCCGATATCCCTTTTTGTGTGTTGAATTCTGAATTCTGAAGCTTGCTGGTTGGAAGGAAGCACAGATAATTTTTTTTTAAATCCCAGGAACTCAGAGACTCAAAGGTTTTAAAGTCCTGCACCCATGGAGAATTGCTGACTAAAAGGGGATGCAGCAGAACTGGGTCCCTAGGTGTGGAGACCATTGTCATCAAGAGTAAGAAAATGAAGTGGCTCTGTATGTAGGTCAACGACCCCCTCTCTACTGTAAGGTAAAAAAATTAAGGATGACCTAAAATCTACTATGTATAAAAAGGTTCTGGAGAAAGTAGCTCTTTCCTGTCAAAGTGATAATGTTTATACTACTTGAAGCCAGACCTCCTCGGAGTCTAACTTTAGGGGGACTCTTCAGAGCTGAAAAGCCGTAGTCTAAACCTCAGGCCCTCTCTGACATCTGTTAACTTTTATCCTTCAAGGTAGTTGGCTATGTTATTGTAGAGGTGTTCAAGGGGACCCGCCAGCATCTTCCATCAAATCATTGATATTCTAAGTCAGCTGTTGCATAGTTCTGCCTGAACTTCTGGTGTGTTCATCGCATATCTTAAACTTTCCCCCAATAACGTGGGTTTAACTAAGTCAAGACTGTCAAATGAAATCACCAGGGAGAAGGAGTCATGTAGAGAGACATAAGGAGACAGAAGAGAAAATGAGAAGAAAAAGAACAAAGAGGAAGAGAAAGACGAAAGAAAAGAGATTTTAAAAGCCCCATGTTAATACAAAGACATTTTAAAGGTCTTTCTTTATTAAACAATGTGCTAGATGTGAATGATTTCTGAAAAACCAGCTGAAGCCAGGAAATGAGTTTCTATCACACAGTGTATAAGCCGAGTAGCTTGAACGGTCTGCATATGCCTCAGCTCCAAATGTAAGCTTGTTGGTTTGTCTTAAGGGCTGTTGTCAGGATTCACAATATTTTGTGTTCTGAGTAGGTGGATACATCCTCATTTCTTAGTAAAGAACAATATTTTTCTAATACTGTAAGGTGGAAGTTTGGAGCCCAAGGTATGAAGAAAACTTGGTTTTTAAAACTCCTTCTATTTTAAAATTATTTTAGATTTACAGAAGAGTTGCAAAGATAGTGCAGAGAGTTCCCAAATGCTCTTCATCCAGCTCCCTCGAAAGTTCACGTCTTATGGTACCTTTGCCCACATTAAGAAATTAACATCAGTCCAAAACTATTAACTGACTTTGTTTGACTTTCACCACTTTTCCCACTAATGTTCACGTTCTGTTCCAGGATCCAATCCAGGATACCAGGCTGCATTTAGAGAAGTTAATTTTGAACAAGAGAAAAGTAAATATAGACATGCATTCTTGCGGGGGTGGGGTGGGAAGCATGGTGTGTTCCTAGACATGAAATATCATCAAATGGGTTCTATTTTCCATAGGAATATGTTATAATTGGAAGTATCTTCTTGACTAGAGATATTACTGGGAATAAATGATAGATGACCAACAAATATGGAGATAAAAGAAACCACAAACCCCATATTAATTAAAAATAGTGAAATGTTTTTTCAATTCTCGTAAGATAGACACAATGATTATACAAGAGGCCTCAGGAATTGCAGTCAGCACCTACGTAATTCTTAACTATATGCAAGGTGCTCTTCTAAACATTTTTCCTACATTAGCTAATTTAATTCTCATAATAACCACCCTACATGGTAGGCTCAAATATTACAGTGAGACACAGAAAAATGAAATAACTTACCCAAGCTTGCACAGCTAGTAAGTGTTGGAATTGGGATTCAACCCAGACCTCAGATGTAGCAAACTATGTACTTGTAACATATAAAATTGTAGGGTATAAAAATATGATGAAAACTGAGTGCAATCAATGTAAAACTGCCTAATAATTTTGCCCGTTTTCTTAGTATATAGAAAGACATTTGTTTTGATTTGATTGGCTTATGTCCTTTAATAGAGCTGGTGCCTCTTTCTCTCCTAGAAAATTTCCAGTAGAAATTTACCAGCCCACACTCTCAACTTCCGTGCACATAGTGGATTCTACATATTCTTGGCTCAGTGGCTAGCACACTGCTGTAAATTACCTTCCTCTCCTTTGAAACAAAAAGCATCTTGTAGGAATAGACTGTGTATAACACAGCACAGCCCCAGCACCTTGTAGAGTTCAACAACTTGCGACTGAATGCTTGTAGGGAAGGAATCATTATTGGATGAACTTAGAGCTGTACTTTTCAAAAATAGATGGGGTTTCTATAATTTTGTCACCAGATGGCAACTTTGTACACCAGCAAATCATCTACCAAATGACTCAAGGATAGAAATTGTAAGTTAAAGTGAGGTAGAAGTTAATCTTTATTTAGTATCCATGCAGAATAGCTATCTACTTACAGCTTTAAAAAAATCATTGAGAAATATATTCATAAGCATTTCTACTTTGACTCTTATATCTACATATCTTATCTCTCACAACTATGCCTTATGTGAATCTGAAATTTACAAAATGAACAACGTTAAAATAAAGAAAATGTTATTCGTACCCAGATGATAGAATTGATAGAAACATTAAAATAATTATTAGAACTGTATTCCATATATCTGAGAAGCTAGAGGAAAGATTGAACATGTTAAGTAAAGACATGAAAGATATTTTTAAAAGACCTAAGATTGGGCTTCTAAAGTTGAAAATTATAACGTCTGAGATGAAAAATACACTGGATGGGATTAACGGCAGATTAGGGATTTCAGAACAAAATGTAAATCAATTACATAAGAAAAAAATGCAAAAAAAACCAACCAGAGCATTAGTGAACTGTGGAACAACTTCAAGTGGTGTAACATATATGCAATTGGAGTCCCTGAGGCAGAGGAGGGGATCATATAGAAAATATGTGAAGGGATAATTGCCAATAATTTTTCAAATTTGACGAAAAGTATAAACCCACAGATCCAAGAAATCAGTAAATCTCAAGGACAGGAAACATGAAGAAAACTATATCAAAGCACATCATGATCAAATTGCTTAAAACCAGTGAAACGGAGAAGACATTAAAGCCAGAAAAAAAGGACACTATATACAAAAGAACAAAGATCAGATAGATAGAAGATTTAAAGATTAAAATTTCAAGTTAGGGCTTCCCTGGTGGCGCAGTGCTTAAGAATCTGCCTGCCAATGCAGGGGACACGGGTTCGAGCCCTGGTCTGGGAAGGTCCCACATGCCATGGAGCAACTAAGCCCGTGAGCCACAGCTACTGAGCCTGCGTGTCTGGAGCCTGTGCTCCGCAACGGGAGAGGCCGTGACAGTGAGAGGCCCACGCACCACGATGAAGAGTGGCCCCCGCTCGCTGCAACTGGAGAAAGCCCTTGCACAGAAACGAAGACCCAACACAGCCAAAAATAAAAATAAATAAATTTATAAAAAAAAGAAATAAATAAAAATTCAAGTTAGGTGACAGTGGAGCCATGAGTGTAAAACACTGAAAGAAAAAAAGAACCTGTCAACCTAGAATTCTCTACCCAACAAAAGTACCTTTCAAACACTCAGATGAAATAAAGACTTTTTCAAACATACAAACTCCAAAAGGACTCATCACCAGCAGACCTTCACTATAAGAAATATTAAAGAAAGTCCTCCAAGCAGAAGGAAGATGATCCCAGATGGAATCTTCAGTCTATACAAAGGAATGAAGGGAACTGGAAATAGGAACTACATGGGTAAACATAAAAACTTTTTTTCTTATTATTTCAATATATTTAAAAGATAATTGACTTTGAACAAAAATAATAACAATGCATTGTGGGACTTATGTACAGAAGTAAAATCTATGATACCAATAGTGCAAAGGTCAGGAGGAGAGAAATGGAAGTGTAGTGTCATATGGTGTTTTTTTTTGTTTTTTGTGGCCTCTCACTGTTGTGGCCTCTCCCATTGTGGAGCACAGGCTCTGGAGGCACAGGCTCATCGGCCATGGCTCACGGGCCCGGCTGCTCCGCGGCACATGGGATCTTCCCAGACCGGAGCACGGATCTGTGTCCCTGCATCGGCAGGTGGACTCTCAACCATTGTGCCACCAGGGAAGCCCTGGTTTTTATATTATACATGAAGTAGTATAATACAACTTGAGGGCAGACTGTGGTAAAGATGTATACTATAAACCCTAAAGCAACTACTAAAATAACAGAGCCAAAAGTTATATATAATAAGTCAAAAAGGGAGATAAAGTGGAATCATGAAAAATACTCAGTATAGAAGAAAGTAGAAAAAGAAGAAAAGGGAACAAAGAATGGATGAGATGAATAGAAAGAAATAACAGGATTTGAACATAATCATATCAAAATCCCATTAAATGTAAATGATCTAAACACCCAACTAAAAGGCAAATACTACCAGATTGGATTAAAAAAGACTCAATTATAACCTGCCTACAAGAAATCCACTTTAAAAATACAGACACAAACTGAGCATGGCCTTCAGTCAATAGTCAGCAAGGAACTGAGACCTTCAGTCCAACAGTCCCAAAGAACTGAATTCTGCCTATAACTATATGAATTTTATAGCAGATTCTTCCCCAGTTGACCCTTCAGGTGAGACCCTCGCCCTTGTTGACACCTTGATGGCAGTCATATGAGAGACTCTGCAGTAGAGGACCCAGTGAAGCCACACCCAAACTCTACCCACAGAAACCATGAGACAATAAATGGGTGTTGTAGTAAGTCTCTAAGTTTGTGGTAATTTGTTACACGGCAACAGATAACTAATGCAGATGGAAAAGGGTATACTGTGCTAACACTAATCAAAGGAAATCTATATTAATGTCAGACTGGATATTTTAATATCAGACAAAGGAGAGTTTAGAGCAAAGAATATTACCAGAGATAAAGAATATCTTTTAATAATGATGTCAGTTCTTCAAGAGGCAATAATAATGCTAAACATCTATGTAACTAATAATAGAGCTTCAAAATATTTGAAACAAAACTGATAGAACTGCAAAGAGAAATAGACAAATCCATGATTATGGTCAAGGATTTCAACACTCCTCTTTCAATAACCTGTAAAACAAGTAGGCAGAAAATCAGTAAGGGTATAGGAGTTTTACACAACATTATCAAGCAACTTGACTTAATTGACATTTATACAACACACCACCCAACAACTGCAGAATGTGCATTCTTTTCTGGTGCACATGGAAATTTTACCAAGATAGAATATATTTTGGATCATAAAACTAGACTCAATAAATTTCAAAGGAGTAAAGTGATACAAAGTAAGTTCTCTCACTATAATGGAATTAAATTAGAAATAAATAATAGAAAGATATCTGGAAAAAACCCAAATATTTGGAAACTAAATAACACGTTTTTATACAAACTATGTTTCAAAGAAAAAAAAATCAAAAGGACAAAATTTAAAGGGAAATTAGAAAATATTTAAAACTGATTGAAAGTGAAATTTTAACATATTAAAACTTGCGGGATTCAGCTAAAGTAGTACATAGAGGGTACATGTATAACACTGAAAGCCTATATTAGAAAATAAAAATCATCAAAGACATCAGCTTCCATCTTAAGAAATAGAAGAACAAGAACAAATAAAACTCAGTGTAAGTAAAGAAAGGAGGACAATAAAGATCCTATCAAGAATCAATGAAAAATAAAACAGTAAAACAAGAAAGAAAATCAGTAAAACCCAAAACAAGACTGAACAGGGAAAAAAGAATAAAAGTCACAAATTCCAGTATCATGAATGAGAGTGATGATTCTACAGATTCTGCAGCCATTAAATGGATAATAGGGGACAACTTTATGACAATAAATTTAACAACTTAAATGAAAGAGATAAATGTCTTGAAAGATACAAGCTATGAAAGCTCACTCAAAAAGAGAGAAATATCCTGAATAGCACTATAGCCATTAAAGAAATTGAATTCATAGCCAAAAACCTTCTCATAAAGAAAACTCCAGGCCAATATAGCTTCACGGATGAATTCTACCAAACATTTAAGGAAGAAATAATAACAATTTTGCACAAGCTCTTCCAGAAAATAGACAAGAAGGGGACACTTCTCAACTCATTTTTGAGGCCAGCATTACTCAGATATCAAAACCAGACAAAAAAATTACAAGAAAAAACTACAGATCAATACCTTTCATGAACATAGATGCAGATTGAAAAAACTTCAGCAAATCAAACCTAGCAATTTATAAACTGTTGTCTGAAGAATGCAAGGCTGGTTTAACATTTGAAAATCAATCAGTGTAAATAATTATATTAACAGACTAAAAAATACACCATATGATCAACTCAATATATGCAGAAGAAGCATTTAGAAAATTCAATATCCATTCATAGTAGAAACTCAGCAGAGTAGGGATAGAAAGGCACTCTTTCAATCCGAAAAATGTCATCTACATCTAATATCATACTTAATGGTGAAAGATTTAATCCCTCTAAGATTACAAATAAGGAAAGTTGTCTGCTCTCGTTACTTCTATTCAACATTGCACTGGGGGTTTTATCTAGTACAATAAAGCAAGAAAAAGTACTACAAGGCATCCAGATTGGAAAAGAAGTAAAACTCTTTTTATTTGCAGATGTCATGATTGTCTACATAGAAATCTTATGGAATCTATGATAGGCTACTAGAACAGTTAGTAAGCTTAGCAAGGTTGCAGGTTTCAAATTAACATACAAAAATAACTTCTTATCAATTTATATAGTAGCTACCACAACAGAGATTTGAATAAAAATATCACTCTCAGGGCTTCCCTGGTGGCTCAGTGGTTGAGAGTCCACCTGCCGATGCAGGGGACGCGAGTTCGTGCCCCGGTCTGGGAAGATCCCACATGCCGCGGAGCGGCTGGGCCCGTGAGCCATGGCCGCTGGGCCTGCGCGTCCGGAGCCTGTGCTCCGCAACGGGAGAGGCCACAACAGTGAGAGGCCCGCGTACCGCAAAAAAAAAAAAAAAAAAATTGTTAAAAAAAAATATCACTTTCAAAAGCATCAAAAATATGAAATACTTAGGGATATATCTGACAAAATATGTGCAAGCCCTGCACACTAAAAACTATAAAACAAAGCTGAAAGAAACTAAAGATCTAAATTATTGGAGAGATTTACCAGGTTCATGGGTTGAAAGATTCAATATTTTTAAGTCAAGTCTCCCCAAACTGATCTATAGATTCACATTAACCTCGGTCAAAAGCCAGCAGCACTTTTTGTAGAAATTGACAAACTGATTTTAAAATTTATGTGGAAATGCGAAGAGGCTAGAACAGCCAAATCAACTTCGAAAATGAAGAATGATGCTGGAGAACTTATACTACCTGACTTGAAGATTTCTTACAGAGTTACAATATTCAATACAATGTGGTACTGGTGTCAAAAAAGACCAATAGAGCAACGTAATGGAGTAGAGACACAGAACCACAGCTCTGCCATGGAGCCCCAGCGACTTGCATGTATCCACACAGGCCATGCAAACAAAAGTTTGAACCACTGCTGACCTAAGTCTTGGCAGAGCGCCTTGTGATCCTCCAGAATGAAAGTCTTGTAAGGAGTTGCTAACCACTCACCTCCCTACGGCCCCTGGGAGGCCGTCCTGAGACGTTTCTCATCACCTCCTGGGTTCTGATGAGGCTTGGGACTTCCTGCCTTGCCCCCCTCAGAGTAGAGCTGCAGACTGTAAAACCGCTCACCTGAAGTCTAGATTCAGGTGTTCTGTATCAGGGTATCCTGCAACTCACATTGCCATTGTCTGGCCCCTTTCGTTTGGGTGTTGTCCTTTGTGGTGTGTGGGACAAGGACCGTGCAGAATTGGTACCTCTGGCTATTACTCTTTTCACTGTTTATGTAAGCATTAAAAGTCCGAATCTACGAGTGGCTCCGTGGATCTTTACCAGTTGAATCGGTCAGGCCTTGTCCTGTGTGTGTACTTGACAGGAGAGCCAGAAATAAACCCATACATATGTAGTCAGTTGATTTTCAACAGAAGTGCAAAGGCAAATCCATGGAGAAAGGAAAGGCTTTTTGACAAATGGATATCCACATGCAGAGAAAAAAAAAGCTTCAATCCATACCTCACACCATATTCAGATATTAACTCAAAATGGGCCACAGACTTAAATGTAACATATAAAATTATTTTAAAAATTTTAGAGGAAAACATAGGAGGAAATGTTTGTGGCCATGGTTGGGCAAAGATTTTTTTTTTTTAAAGATAAAATAACCCAACACAATCCCTAAAAGAAAAAAAATGATCAGCTGGATGCCACCAAAAGCAAGAACTTCTGTTCTCCAAAAACACTTTTAAGGAAAGAAAATATAACCCAGAAACTGGGAGATAATATTTATAAATCGCATGCCTGACAAGGGACTTGTATCCAGAATATATAAAGAAATCTCAAAATTTAAGAAGAAAACGAACAACCCAATATTTTAAAAGGGCACAAGATTTGAACAGGCACTTCACCAAAGAAGATAAATGGATGGCAAATAAGTGCATGAGAAGATGCCCAACATCACTTGTCATCAGGGGGATGCAAATCAAAACTACAATGGAATATTCCTAAGTACCTAAAGAATGTCTACAGCTAAAGAGTGACCATACCAAGTATTGGAGAGGATGGGAAGCATCTAGAATATTCATATATTGCTGGTGGGAATGTAAAATGGTAGATCCAATTTGGAAGGTCATTTCCTAAAAGATTATCTTTTAGTCATATCATGTGACACAGCTCTGCCTAGGTATTTATCCAGGAGAAACGAAAGCATATACCCAGAAAAAGGCTGGTACACAAATGTTCATAGCGACTTTGTTTGTAACAGCCCCAAGCCTGAAACAGTCAAGTGTCTTTCAACATATGAATGGATAGATACGTTGTGTTATTCTCTACCCTGGAATATCACTCAGCAATGAAGAGGAGTGAATGATGGATACACACAACAGTATGACAGCTCTCAAAGTATTGGGATTGACATGTACACACTGTTCTACTTAAAATAGGTAACCAACAAGGACCTACTGCATAGCACAGGGAACTCTGCTCAATATTCTGTAATAACCTAAATGGGAAAAGAATTTGAAGAAAGAATAGATACATGTATATGTTGAACTGAATCACTCTGCTGCACCCCTGAAAGTAACACAACACAGTTACTCGACTATGCTCCAATATAAAATGAAAATAAAAATATAATATATGCTTCAAAGCAAATCTTAAAGTAATATTGCTGCATGAAAGAAGCCAGACAAAAGAGACTACATTCCATTCACATAAAATTCTAGTAAATTCAGACTAAACTATAGTGACCAAAAGCAGATCAGTGGGAAATTGGAGGAGCGGGAGGGAGAGATTACAATGGGGCAAGGGAACCTCTTGCTGGTGATGGCTGGGTTCACTCTCTTGATTATAGGGATGGTTTCATGAGTGCATGCCTGTGTCCAAATTTATCAGATTGTATACTTTAAGCATGCGCAGTTTACTATATGCAATTACAACGCAGTAAAGCTGCTTTTGAAAAATATATTGTTTTCAGTCACTTTCCTTCAAGACTCCTGGTGGTCCACGTGCCTTTCTGAGTCCCTGCTCCACGTGACATTGGTAGGCGGTGCCCCTCCGCCTTGGTCCCTGAGAGCCCAGTAGTCCTGCCTGCCTGCGCTTGACATGGTGATTTTATTTAATCGTCATCACAGAGACAGAGGCCAAGAAATTTTAATCCCAAGAACAGGGACTAAAAGAAATGTCAAGATGACACAACGCAAGCTGGGCCCCCGGAACAGAAATCCTATGCGCTGACGCGGTGGGCCCCCGCCGTCTCTCCCAGGACCTACTGGACCCCGAGGGGACAGACCCTCCGCAAGGACAGCCGCGAGGCTGGACCCGGCACCATCAGAACTTCCAGAACCCCGGCACCTGGGAGGGGGTGGGCCCCGAAAATGCGGGCGCAGCTCGGCTGGCTTGTGGGCCGCCGAAGCCCCGCCCGAGGAGCTAACCATTTATGTCACACTGTGACAATTATTCTGCATAAAATTACCATTAAAACCCCTAATTTTTCAGCCTCCAACCCCGCCAGTGGCCTTTTAGCATTCTCCAGCGCCGGCGTCTGCGGGCCGGTGATCACCGGCTCATTACCTCCGTGTGGCGCCTGCCCCCCCCGCGCTCGCAATCAAGCGCTAATTAAGCCGGCGCGGGGCCCGGGCTGGGGCCGAGGCCCGGGCGGGGGGCCCGGTGGCCTCCGAGAGGCTCTAACGGACGCGGCCGAGACCTCCCGGGTCTGGGTCCCGGTCCGGGCGGGGTCAGGCGGCGGGCGGGGCCACCGGCTCCTTACCCCAGCGAGGCGGCCGTGCGGCAGAGGTGCAGGGGCGCCAGGCCGTCGGCGCTGAGCAGGTCGGGGTCGGCGCGATGCTGCAGCAGCAGCTGGGCGCAGGCCGTGTGGCCCCCCTGGCAGGCCTC
>NW_020173945.1:2283315-2387492 GCF_003031525.2 Neophocaena asiaeorientalis asiaeorientalis
CGCAGGCCGTGTGGCCCCGGGCCGCGGCGATGCACAGGGGCGTGGTGAGCTCGCGCTTGTACTCCAGGGTCCAGAGGCCTGGGGGTGGAGGGGAGGTGGGGAGAGGTCAGGTGAGTCGGGGGACCCTGGTGGGGAGCGGTGTCCATTAAGACTGAAATAGGGTGAAACCATCTCTTAGAAGTAGGTACTAGGTGGGCACGTAGGGAGATACACAAAGATGCTCAGGGTTCGGGACAGAGAGACCCAGTGAGGTGCAACTGGATCAGGGATGAGGGATGGAGGGAGGCCTGGGGGTAGAGGTGAAAGGGCCCTGACAGAGAGGGGCAGAGAGGTAGCAAGGGGAAGAAGTGTAGGAAGAGGGGAGAAAGAGAGTAACAGCACACAGGGCAGAGACACACTGGAAAGACAGAGATGGAGAAGCAGGGAGAGAAGAAATACAAAGGAGAGAGATTGGGGTGGGCGGTTATTGAGAAGCACGAGGGTTTTGCGAAATATGAGGGTAACTTGGGTAAGATCTGAGGAGTTAAAAGCTGAACAAGCAGGGTGGACAGTGGGAGAATTTACGTGAGGAATTCACATTTTCCAGACTCTGAATTAGGGGCAGCTTGAGGGAGGAAAGTGAGCTGTGGATTTTTCTGGAATCCAAGCCCTCTCTTTTCGAGCCCCGAATTTACCCCTTTATCATTAAGAGGAGAAGACAACAGACAAAACAAACTGACCCCCATCACCAAGGTTGCTCGAGAAAAGGACTCGGAAAGTTTAGTTGTCTTGGAAGTGGCCGGGTTTCAGAAGCACCCTTTGATGTGGTGGTCTGCATTGAGCACAATTCTGGTTTGTTCCTTTGCGCTCTTTAGGGCTGTGTGTGTGTGTGTGTGTGTGTGTGTGTGTGTGTGTGTGTGTAGGGTTGCTCTTCCTTGAGGGATGAATGGAGCAGGAACTATACATTTCACTTCTCTGAAAACTTTGGGCTTCAAAAGGCCTGTGGAAGGTTGTTAGCAGCTGTGGGCACTCCTGGAAATGCGGGAGAGCTGTCCCTGGTGAATACACTTCAAGGGACAGGATTTCACATGGCAGGGATGCCTTCTGATAATGATGGAAGAATCGATACTGTGGCTGTAATGAGCTGTGGAGGAGACCCTTTGCACAGGCCACCTCCTTCCCGGGACCCATGCTGAGCAGTTTGAAAGACCACTCGTAATTACGTACCTCCATGCAGCGCACGGTTCCAGCCCGCCCCGCGTCCCCAAGGCCCAGCCTGGAGGCTGTGCACGCTCGGTGGGGGAAGAGGGGGCCTGTCGTCCTGGTGGTGGGTGATGGTGGCTGGAGGCCCTGTGGACGTGGGCCTGCATGGGTTTGAGCTGCCCTGCCCAGTGAAGACTGGGTCTGATTTGAGGGGCATGATGGATATGACTGTAACAGTGACCTACATTCTTGTAGGGGCAGCTCCTGGTTGTTGATTCTACTCATTTTCCTGAGATAGGAAGTTTACTTACTGCGGGTCAAGGAAGGGGGTACTCCATTTTCTAGGGCATGCTAAATTCCCACCATCAGCAGCTCTGTTCACCCACCCAAGATTCCCAAGTCTTCCCCTGGACTGATGGGAAGGGGCCTTGGCTGGGCATTTAGCTCAGCCATAGCTTAGGGCCAGCCCCCTTCTCCAGGTCCCTGGAGATGGTGATGAGCTTCTATCAGGCCTTCCAGAGAATCCCGTTCAAAGGCAGCTCTCTCATTCAGTAAACCTGAATCATCAATCAGCTTCCTGTAAATCGCACCCTTGGTCCAGGTTCTGCCACCAGGAAGAGCACAGAAGCAGGCTTCTCCCCATGTGATACCTCCCTCTAAACATCCACTCCTCCATGCTAATGCTTTCCTGGCACTGCGAGCTTGATGGGGCCAGCATTCCATCGTGGATGTGGTACCCAGGAGCCAGCCACTATGAACCTGTGTATCCCCTTCCCCATGGCTCCCTTCAGGAGGGGCTGAATTGGCCTCCAGGAAGTCCTCGTATGAGCGAGGGCAGTGTCGGGGCCACTGTTCTCAGCCAGGGTTTGGTCATTTCTGCTACTGGACCAGCTGGGAGAATTCAGGTGGCTGAGCTGAAAGAGCACAGAGTCCAGAAGTGTCCATCCTCTCTTCCCAGCCTGCATTGAGGCCTCAGGCCAGCACTAACTCCCAGGGCTGCCCTTTTGCTCGGTAATATCTCAGGTCCCTTCACTGCCACAATGCTCTAATCTCCTGTCGTACAGATGTGCCATAGAAAAACAGCAAACTTAGGGGTGGAAAGATTGAGGGGGAAAACAGGAAGGAGGCTTTGATTCAGACCATGAACTGACACTAATATCTATCAATGCAACATTTGAGTGTGTGTGTGTCCAGGGCTGCGAGGCATGCGATTAAAAAAAACATTGAGCGAACATTCAAGCAGTTGGCATTCTTGGTTGAATGGTCACACAGCCCTCTGGAGGAAGATGTGTGCCCCATCTGGGACAGGTGAGGGAGAGGAGACCCAAAAAGGCTCTGGGATGCCTTTGGCTGGGAGGGGTTTTGGCCCAGACTAGACCTGCGTGTGCCTTCCCCGCAGCCTCTGCCGCCTCGCTGGTGGCTCTGAGCTGCTCAGCCCTTTGGCAGGGTTTGGGTTTATTCCCTTCTCCCTGTGTGAGGTGTACACAGACTGGATCAGTGCTTTGGCAACTGCCCTTCCTCATTCTTGGCCTGCCAGAGATCACGAGTCAGGGCCACGGGGCACTGGCCATTGGCCCACTGACCACAGAGTCTGAAATCCTCACAGGTTCCAACACATGAACCCTCTCGGTAAACATGTGGCATCGGGATGCACGGGAGGAAGGGTGCCCAAGGCAGAGTGCCAGCCAAGGGGGTCACACTGCAGCCTGATGGTCAGAAGGTCTGTTCGTCCCAGATGGGGTGAGGGGACTTCTCTCTACCTGGGGGTATGTTTGCCTGCCCGGCACATAGCGACAGGGTCCAGGCGGCAAGAATGCAGACATATACAACTTAAGGACCTCTGGTTTCTCCCCCTCCTTCCCCTTCCCAGGCTCCCCTGGGTTCCAGGAGGAGCATCTCCCGAGAGCTGTCCCTCCACGACGCTGGCTGTGTCCCAGCTTCCCCGCTGGAGCCGTGGTGCTCACGGATTCACAGAGGAAACTAGCCCACGGCTGCTCGCCAGGGACCCGCTCCGGGTGCACTCAAAGGAGAGGCTGTACTTTATCTCTGCCTCCCTGGCTGCTGGATCCAGGCTCTGGCAGATCAGCATTCAAACCAAAGCTCTTTTTAAAGACAAGAGGCACCTCCAGCGTGGGAAGGGCCCTTCTCACCAACAGCTTGGCCTTTCCAATTTGATCTCTCTCATCTCTCACCTAAAAGCTACATCTTAGGGCTTCCCTGGTGGCACAGTGGTTGAGAGTCCACCTGCCGATGCAGGGGACGCGGGTTCGTGCCCCGGTCCGGGAAGATCCCACATGCCGCGGAGCGGCTGGGCCCGTGAGCCACGGCCATTGAGCCTGCGCCTCCGGAGCCTGTGCTCCGCAACGGGAAAGGCCACAGCAGTGAGAGGCCCGCGTATCGCAAAAAACAAAACAAAACAAAAACTACTTCTTAAAAATCATGCATGCAAAGTTTGGCTTCTAGATGTCTTTTGCTCGAGTATGTTAAATGCAGCACCCGTGTGAGCAGTCTACACACTGGAGCTATATGTTCAGAGGTGTGTTAGTAGCTCCTTAAAAAAATAAATAACCGGGCTTTAAAGGAGGAAAGGTACCTGACGGTCCAAATGTGGCCGGGGATTTCACCTGCCACTCCATCTCATCCTTCTTGATCTCAAACACCACGTTGGCGTCCTGGAAGAACTGGTCCATGAGGAGCTTAAGACGGTCCAGGTCTCCTGTGACCAAGGCAGCATGGTACTCGAGCACCGGCCACCCAGCTCTTGCTTGAGGCTCTATTCCCATCTTCTGAAAGATCTGAAGTTTCCCTGTAACTGGCTCTGGCTGTCTCTTCATTGCGATGCCGATGACCTCAGAAAAGTTCTCCAGGAAGGGGAAAGATGGTCTTATGGAGTGTGAGCTATTTCTATTGTTATTACTCAATTGTCATCCAGTTGGGGCTCGGGTGGTGGTGTATTTTTAACTCCTGTGGGCTCTGATGTGATAATGGTTACTTGATATGGCCAGCATCACGTGACCACTAATATGCCAAAGAGCTCAGCCACCCTTGTGATTGTATAGATGTAAACTCTAGAGACAGGCACATCTGTATATCTTCCAAACAGCTCTCTGCACGACAAGGGCAGACACAGCCTGAAATAGGCAGGGCTTCTCTTTCCTGCTCTGTAGTGTGTCTTCTTGCTTTCATCCCGTCCACTTCCTTAGCTGCTGTGGCCAGTGGTGAATGGATGTGTATTCTGAGGGCTGTGTCAGCCCCGAGGCTGTGTGAAGGAGGCCCAGCTGGACACTGCAAATGACCGGGCTGTGCTCAAGTGTCCCCGGGTAGGAGGCTCCATAGTAGGACACACCAGTGATTCCCAAAGGCATCATCTGGGGCCCCAGGTGGCCTGTGAGATTCTTCCAGTTGTTGAGAACTGATCCCAAAATGCGCATCCCTTGCTGAAGATGAGAGATGCCACAATTTTTTTTTTTAATGGATGGTAACAGTTCTTTATTAGTAACTTACTAGCTACTTGCTACACTGTAGTTCAGGGCTTTATTTTATTGTCTAAAAATTAATAAAGTCTAAAAATTAATAAAGTCTAAAAATAGAGTTGCCATATGATCCAGCAATCCCACTCCTGGGCATATATCCAGGAAAGATGAAAACTCTAATTCGAAAAGATACATGCACCCCTATGTTCATAGCAGCACTATTTACGATAGCCAAGATGTGGAAACAACCTAAACGTCCATCGACAGATGAATGGATAAAGAAGATGTGATCTATCTATCATCTATCTATCTGTCTATCTCTCTAACTATCTACGTATTTATCTATCTATGTATCTATCATGGAATATCACTCAGCCATAAAAAAGAAGGAAATAATGCCATTTGCAGCAACATAGATGGATCTAGAGATTATCATACTAAGTGAAGCAAGTCAGACAGAGAAAGACAAATATGATATCACTTATACGTAGAATCTAAAAAAATGATAAAGATGAACTTATTTACAAAACAGAAATAGACTCACACACGTAGAAAATAAACTTATGGTTACCAAAAGGGAAAGCGGGGGAGGGAGGGATAAATTGCGAATTTGGGATTAATAGATACACACTACTATATATAAAATAGATAAACGACAAGGACTTACTATAGTACAGGGAACTATGTTCAATATCTTGTAATAACCTATAATGGAAAAGAATCTGAAAAGGAGTATATATATTCATATATATATATAAAACTGAGTCAATTTGCTGTACACCTGCGTCATTGTAAATCAACTATACTTCAATGGAAAGTTTTTTAAAAAAATTAATAAGGTCACTGTTTTCTTATAACATAGATAAAACACAATTCTCATATATTTTTTCCAATTCTTGTTTTCCCCTGCTAGGAAGCTGGGATGGGCCAGTGCAGCTGGCTGACAGGATCCCGTGCCACGTCTATGTGACTTACAATAAAAAATGTGACCAGAGGCTACAGGGAGGAAGGAGAGTCGGGAGGGCACTGCCTGGACCAGCAAAGGGGGTGGAGCGTGTGCCCAGGAGAGCTAGGCACAGAGCTCCGGGGGAGGGAGGTGTGAGTATCAGTAGCCACCATCCTCTCAGTGCCAGCGGTAGCCCAGGGATCGTGGGATCCATTGCTATGTGGTGTTGCAGTCAAACAGCATAGAGACAGCAGGAGAAAAGACCTGACGTCAAGGATTAGGGCTCATGAGGTAGCACCTCTGTAGTCAGAGCTGGACTTCGTAAGCACCCTCTTTTCCCATGTCCCTCTCTCTCACTCTCATTCACTCCCCAAAGCTGCCCCCCGACCACCCCCTGCCTCTCTCTAAGTCCCTCTAAAGCCTGAGCAGGATCTCTCAGAGTAATCTGGCCCCTGGGGTGCCCCTTTCATTGAGATTTTCCACAAAGGGGGGGACCCAGCAGAATACTCTTGACCTTTCTTAGCAAGGCTTGCAGTAAAGAGTGGAGGGGAGATTGGATGCACTTATAATTTAATAAAGATGTTTTACTCTCATCATAGACCTGATTTGCAGGCATAACTGTATTACACGGGCTGACCCAAGGCCTGGAGCTTCCCCCAAATGGTAAAGCCCACATCTTCTCTACAGAAGGGGGTTGCAGGGTGCTGGGATGGGAGAGGTGTAGCCTCTGCTCCTCTGTGATGCTTTGTGCAGGCGGATAAGTGGTGTTGACAGTGCCTCAAAGGCTGAAGGGCTCACGTTGGTGAAGATAGTGTAGGGGCTGGGGGTGTCCCAGAGCACTGCTGAGTGCTATGGAAAATGCAGTGGTAAAGATTATGCAGACCATGTTTGCAAGGAGCATGCAGCCTTTATCAGACGCAAGCGACAAGAGCTTACGGAGAATGACAAACAGCAACACTACGGAGACCATTTCCTTTCTGGAACGTCCACTAGAATAAAGTCATCTACTCTTCCCTCTTCATTTCCATATTATGTCATTGCTCTATTCATTTCAGTAGCAATATTAATTCTTTAGGTATTTCGTTTCTTTAAACATAGCCTTTCTGCCCTGTTATTTTCTCAGACTGATAGCTTGTAATTAGATACATTTCTGAAAGACTTTTCATATGCAACTATAATCCAGGATCCAACTGGAGCCTGTACTTTAAACTGGAGCATTCTTTTGTACCTGATACATGTTGTCATGGGCTATTTTTAAAAGGGGTGGGACCCTGGAGGTGAGTCCAGGGATAAGAGCCATTCCACCCTGTGTTCTATGCTAAATTTAGCTTTCCAAGTGTTATATTTGTCAACAACACCCTAAATACTCAAGCTTGATTTCAGTGGGTATGGGGTAGTAGTCCAGAAACAGACTTGGTTCTTTGTGAGGGCTTTAAAAATAGCTTACGGTAGACAGAATTGGGTAGACAGAATTGGTTTCACGAGTAGGACATGGAGATTAGTTCTACACGGCAGCATGGCAGAGTTGTTGTTTTAAAGAACAAGAAGAGCTGTGTGTGTGAGTCTTACATTAAAAAAAAGCCAAGAAAAATAAAAACAAAACCAAGAAAACCCCCACAAATGGCTGAAAGTCAACCCATTCATTCACCTATTTATTCAATAATCATTTGTGTAATATTATGTTGTAGGGTGTGCTATTAGGTTTGGGGGATTCAGAGACAAAAAATACACACATTTACTCTCAGGGAACACATAGAGTCCTGGCCGCAGCAATTAGTCAAGAAAAAGAAATAAAAGGCATTCAAATTGGAAAGGAAGAAGTAAAACTGTCACTATTTGCAAATGACATGATACTATATACAGGAGAGCCCAAAGACTCTTCCAAAAATTGCTAGAACTAATAAAAGAATTCACTAAAGTTGCAGGATACAAAATTAATATATAGAAACCTGTTGCATCTCTATTCACTAATAATGAACTATCAGAAAGAGAAATGAAGAAAACAATCCCATTTACATTTGCATCAGAAAGAATAAACTTACCTCAGGAGGTAAAAGACCTGTACTCAGAAAACTGTAAGGCATTGAGGAAAGAAATTGAAGGTTACACAAACAAATGGAGAGACATTTGGTGCTCATGGATTAGAAGAATCAATATCATTGAAATGTTCTACTACCCAAAGCAATCTATAGATTCAATGCAAACCACATGAAAATACCAATGGCATTTTCCACAGAACTAGAAAAAATAATCTTAAAATTTGTATGGAACCACAAAAGACCTCAAACAGCCAAAGCAATCTTGAGGAAGAAGAACAAAGCTGGAGATGTCACACTCTCAGACTTGAAGCTATACTACAAAACTATAGTAATTAAAACAGTATGGTACTGGCACAAAAATAGACACATAGATCAGTGGAACAGAATAGAGACCCCAGAAATAAACACATATGGTCAACGAATCTACAACAAGGGATGCAAGAATATATGATGGAGAAATGTCTCTTCAATAAATGATGTTGGGAAAACTGGACAGCTACATGGAGAAGAATGAAACTGGACCACTCTCTTACACCATACACAAAAATAAACTCAAAATTGATTAAAGACTTAAATATGACTTGAAGCCATAAAACTTCTAAAAGAAAACATAGGCAGTAACCTCTTTGACATCAGTCTTAGCAATATGTTTTTTGGATATGTCTCCTAAGGCAAGGGTAACAAAAGCAAAAACAAACAAATGGGACCAATTCAAACTACAAAACTTTTGCACAGTGAAGAAAACCATCAACAAAACAAAAAGGCAACCTACTGAATGGAAGAAGGTATTTGCCAATGATATGTCTGGCAAGAAGTTAACATCCAAAATATATTAAAAATGCATACAACTCAATATCAAGAAAACAAACAATCCAATTAAAATATGGGCAGGGGACCTGAACAGGCATTTTTCCAAAGAAGACATACTGATGGCCAACAGACACATGAAAAGATGCTAAACATCATTAATCATCAGGGAAATTCAAATCAAAACCACCATGAGATACCACCTCACACTTGTCAGAATGGCTATCACCAAAAAAGATCACAAATAACAAGTGTTAATGAGTACATGGAGAAAAGGGAACCCTTGTGCACTGTTGGTAGGGATGTAAACTGGTGCAGCCACTATGGAAAACTGTATGGAGCTAAAAATAGAACTACCATATGATCCAGCAATTCCACTTCTAGGTATTTTATCTGAAGGAAAAAACCCCGCATTAATTAGAAAAGATATATGTACCTCTATGTTCGTTGCTGCGCTATTTGCAACAGTCAAGATATGGAAGGAACTTAAGTGTTCATCCAGAGACGAATGGATAAAGAAGATGTGATGTGTATATACAATGGAATATTAGTCAGCTGTAAAAAGAATGAAATCTTGCTATTTGTGGCAACTTGGATGGCCTGGAGGCTATTATGCTAAGTGAGATAAGTTAGACAGAGAAAGACACATATTGTAATATCTCACTTACATGTAGAATCCCAAAACAAAACAAAACAAAACAGAAACAGACCCATAGATACAGAGAATAAGCTGGTGGTTGCCAAAGGGGAGAGGGGTGGAGGGGACAGGTAAAATAGCTAAGGGAGACTAAGAGGTACAAACTTCCAGCTATAAGATAAATAAGTCAAGGGAATGTAATAATACAACAGGGAATATAGTCAATAATATTGTAACAACTTTTTATAGTGACACATGGTAACTGGTCTTATTGTGGTGAACATTTCATAATGTATAAAGATACCGAATCACTATGTTATACACGTGAAACTAATGTAATATTGTGTGTTAATCATAACTCAATAAAAAAGATCCCATGGAAAAAAGCAGTGACCATCGGACCCCAACACACAGGCGTTCTTCATCTTCCTTCCCACCAGCTGAACGATGTCCTTTATTTACATGAGTAACACTGTTTCCTCACCCAGCTCTCTTGGTTGGGCTCCTCCTTTCCTGCTGCACACCAATTCTGCCCATCAAAACCTTGCTTGGATCAAGCCATTCGTATCTCATTTTTATCATCCTCATCCTTCTCAGCTTGTTTAAAAGGCAATGCATAGCCTTCAAGATGTAACTCAAGTCTTATCTTCTCTGCCTACTTCAGTCCATATGAAAACTCAGTTTCTTCCAAGGGTGAATTTGTGTACAAAGTTTCTCTGCAATTGTCAAAATCTTTGAGAAACTGAGATAAAACAGATGAAGGACCAGAAGACTAGAGTTTTCATTTTCAAATAGGAAAAGAACTTGATTCTTCAAGTCTGAATTGATGTCAGTTCTGGGCAAGATCCCTAAATGGATCATGAAAAGGGTTGGTTGGGAGTATTTAGAAAAGGAAGTGGGGGTACTTGGAGCTCTGTGGGTCACTAGGAAGAAGTGAGGGTGGACTCAAAGAATTTTCTTTTGTGTCATGGTTATCTCATTAATATGCAAGGAGATGTAGGCATAGGTATGAATATTTCAACCTGTAATCGAAGGTTGAAAACCTTTTACAGAAGATGGAAAAATATGGATCTTTGTTTAGGAAAATATTGCTAAAAAACTTGAACTGGAGAAATAATATACATGGTGCCTGAAAAGCAGCAGCTGCAGAGTGGAATCACTGAGGAGCTTTAAAAACATTGATGCCTGGATCCCAGCCTGAGAGATTCTGATGTAATGGGCTGGAGCGGGCAGCGTGGGCAGCAGGATGGTTAGAAGCTTTCCAGGTGCTTCTAACACACAGCCAAGGTTGAGAACCATTGCTCACAAGGGAAGACCAGAATCTGTTTCCAGCCTGATACTGTATAATATGCTTACTGATGATTTGAGTGAACATGTGGCCGAGTGGGTATCAAATTGGTGGGTGAAACCAACATCCCAGGTCCATAGGATCCTGTTGTCCTCGTGAATCACTTGGTTGAAATTGCCACTCACTGCCGGGGGTCCCCTTGTTTCTGGCACTAGAGGTTTCTCTTTCTTTTTTAAAAATTTTATTTATTTATTTATCTATTTATTTATTTATGGCAGCGCTGGGTCTTTGTTGCTGCATGCGGGCCTTTCTCTAGTTGCGGCGAGAGGGGTCTACTTTTCGTTGTGGTGCATGGGCTTCTCATTGCGGTGGTTTCTCTTGTTGCGGAGCATGGGCTCTAGGCACGTGGGCTCAGTAGTTGCGGCTCGAGAGCTCTAGAGAGCAGGCTCAGTAGTTGTGGTGCACGGGCTTCGTTGCTCTGAGGCACGTGGGATCTTCCCAGACCAGAGATCGAGCCTGTGTTCCCTGCATTGACAGGCAGACTCCCAACTACTGCGCCACCAGGAAAGCCCTGAGTTTTCTCTTTCTTATTTTTAAGCTCAGAGGTAGCCGTGCTATGGATGTGGTGATGTTTATACCTAACTTTAGGTGGCCTAAGTGCAGCAAATTATTTGACTTTATTTTAAAACCCTCAAAGCATGCCTGTGTAGAGTAACTTGTGTCAGTTTGAGTTCCCTTACTCACTGGGACCCTTGGTTTTGTGTAACCCGGAGTCCTCCCTGGAACCCTGAACACCCCTGTGCTTTGCCTCCTCGTGTTTCCCCACTTTTGTGTCTGCTCGAATGTGTGTGTTCTGTCCTGCTTGTGGCACAAAGTTAGCTCATTGAACTTTTTTTCTGGTTGGTTTGTTTGCTTTCAAGTTAGCCAAGCAACAATATTACTTAGCGAGTTTGGTAACTATACTGAGGGTGTGAAGGGGTCTATCACAGTTTGTACAGGCTTGTCCCACGAGTCTCCTCCATCTCCGCTTCCCTGCTCTCTGGCGCAAACACTGCAGTCTTCCTCCCTGATCTCCCTTTCAGTGTGGTTCCACACATTCTCAGGCCTTGCTAGTTTCAGCTTCAGCTTCAGGGAGCTGGTCAAGGACAAACACAGTGCCCTTCGTGAAAGAGAGGGGCTCTGATGGATACAGTTTTCTCCACATCAATGCATTTAATATTTTTAGTGTTTCAGATGGTACCTATTTGATGGAGGAAACTCATTTGTAAAGAAATTTAACTGCCGAGGCCTTTTACTGCAGAGTGTGGAGTGAACTTAGGAGACAAAAATGCAAGCAGAAGAGGATACCCAACTTCTATCTGGATGATTCAGTGAACAGACTAATTCTCTCTACCTAGCTTGCCAAGTAGTCCACTGGATGTGAATATACTTTTTTTTTTTTTAACGTCTTTATTGGAGTATAATTTCTTTACAATGGTGTGTTAGTTGCTGCTGTATAACAAAGTGAATCAGCTATACATATTCATATATCCCCATATCCCCTCCCTCTTGCGTCTCCCTCCCTCCCACCCTCCCTATCCCACCCCTCCAGGTGGTCACAAAGCACCGAGCTGATCTCCCTGTGCTATGCAGCTGCTTCCCACTAGCTATCTATTTTACGTTTGGTTGTGTATATATGTACATGCCACTCTCTCACTTTGTCTCAGCTTACCCTTCCCCCTTCCCGTGTCCTCAAGTCCTGAATATACTTTTGTAAAGAATATTTTGGGGACTTATAAGCATAATGTTTTGCCCATGGGAGACACAAAACCTGGTTCTTCATACCAAGTCTTGTAGCGTTGGTATGAAGCTAACAAGAGGGAATTTTTGCTTCTCCATCAAATGAGACAGAAAAAACAAAAAATCCACCTTAAAATGATAATGAGATAAAAATGGTAGCGTTCAAATGGTAATTATTATTTTCATGCGATATCAGGATCTTTGCATCTTGCCACTGAACGGATGAATGATTTCCTTTTCCTCAGAAGTGTCTGAGGATGAGCTCTGGTGGTGTTCTGTGGAACAACCCAGCAGAGCCTGAAATGTGGGGCTAGTGTGTTTGTTACAGGGTCAGGCTGGTTATCCAGGGCCCTGACTGCCCATGTGTTTGGGCCACGAGGTAGAGTTTCCTTGTGCTCTTAGGAAAGGGCAACTGTATGGATTCTTTCCTAGGCCATTGGGCAAATGTCTAGCTTCCTTCTGGGGTCAAGCGTCCAAGTAAATGGGCACACTAGGGCAGGAAGTCATTCCGCTTGGGGACATAATGAGATTCTGATTACTTTCTCAAACAAACTAATGCATCCTGTTATCCTGATCAATATTCTGCTTCCTACCCAAATTGTTTCTGTAAATGGCCATGGACTAAATCCGACAGACTAAATTCAACGTTCCCACACCGCCTGGCACTGGCCCCAGGTCTTACCGTGGATTTACTTTCACACCTTTTTTCACCCTCACTCTCCTTATTTAATTTCTAAAGCCCACTCGTCCTTCATCCCTACTCCCTTAGCTTTTTTTTTTTTTTTTTTTTTTTCTTTGGGGGATATTTTTTTGCTGTGCGCGGGCCTCTCACTGTTGTGGCCTCTCCCGTTGTGGAGCACAGGCTCCGGACGCACAAGCCCAGCGGCCATGGCTCACGGGTCCAGCGGCTCTGCGGCATGTGGGATCCTCCCGGACCGGGGCACGAACCTGTGTCCCCTGCATCGGCAGGCGGACTCTCAACCACTGCGCCACCAGGGAAGCCCTCCCTTAGCTTTTTAAAATTACAACATTTTTTCAAACTTACGGTTACCAAAGGGGAA
Organism: Neophocaena asiaeorientalis asiaeorientalis; assembly: GCF_003031525.2. Classification (NCBI taxonomy): domain Eukaryota; kingdom Metazoa; phylum Chordata; class Mammalia; order Artiodactyla; family Phocoenidae; genus Neophocaena; species Neophocaena asiaeorientalis. Next base: position 2,296,528 of record NW_020173945.1, read on the forward strand.
AGGTGGGGTAAGGGATAAATGAGGGATTTGACCTTAGCATATACACACTACTATATATAAAATTGATAAACAATAAGGACCTACTGTATATAGCACAGGGAACTATATATACTCAATATTTTGTAATAACCTATATGGGAAAAGAATCTGAAAAAGAATATATATATGCATGTATCACTGAATCACTGTGCTTTATACCTGAAACTAACACAACATTGTAAATCAACTATACTTCAATAAAAAAAAGAAAATAGTATGTAAGTGAAAGAAGCGATTCACACAAAAAAATTAAAACATTTTTAAAAAAATAATAAGCTGAGCCAGCATGTAAGGCTCTGCTTGTAAGAGCCCAGGACACACCCACCCACCCATTCACCAGAGTTAGTCACGCAGACATTAACATCCAAAAATATTAACATATCCTAACCTTCTCTCCAAATAACAGTGTTAGCACAGCACACCTCATTTAACAAAACATTAAAACATTTTACCTCCTCAGATCAAGTGTATCTATTAATAATGAATTAAGTTGTCTGTACTCATTTCACATTATTGAGAAATCTCATTCCCGTCATGTGGAAGAGTACAATACTGGGGGACGACACCTCGCTAACTTATTTTCCCGACAGCGCTACCCAGCCTGGTGCAGCTCCTGCAAAGCAGCATGGTCACTTCTCATTACGAATGCCATCTCATCCAAAGGTCAAGTGCTGCTTTCATCAGGGCCCAGGAGGGCTTTTCCGGGAGCTCAGAAGCAAAGGTGCCCTTGAGCACTGCCCACATCTGTGGCTGAGCGGGAGGTGGGGCAGCCCGGACCTCGGCAGGCACAGCCACGAGTAAACAGCCCTGGAAGGACACTTATGGACTCTGGTGATGGAGCTGGAAAGCATCTCATTGAAGTTCTCCCTGATAAAGGTGACGAAGTTTCTTTACAACTGTCATGGGGATTTAATTACATGATAAAATTGCAGCTCCTGCCTCTTGAGACAAATTGCTCGTTCAGACTGATTGTTTTTTATGAATCTCACACGGGGAGCAAAATACTTCTCTCCTGAAGTTGGTTCGGTCCGATGGTTATTCCCTATCATCCTTTACTTCCCTTCGAGAAATGAGAAGTTTACTGGCCCTGTAGTTGAGGAGGGGGGTTGCTTCTGGTGGAGTCCTTTGGTTACTTTGCAAGGGTGCACAGACCAAAGCGAGCCCAGTGGTGTCTGATGCGTTTAAAGTTCATTGTCCTTATGTTTCGGTTTGCAAAGAATGCGAACTTTGAATTTTCAACAGAAAAATAGGAAAAGGGCATGATAAGAAATAGAAATGACCACTAAACATATACACAACGTCCATTTTTACTAATTAGAAACGCAAGTTAAAAGAAGACATCTTTTTTGCCTATCCAGTTGTGAAAGGTTTTTAAAAAATCAAGTTTTGGAAGTGTTTAGTGGAACTGATATTTTCAGAGTTTGCAGGTGGAAGGGTAAATTTCTGTACCATTTGGAATTATTCTGTACTGAGTGTACACATAAGGGGCGTTTTTCAGGTACTAGAGGCCTATGGAGATTCAGAGCAGAAGTCCTTGCCTTTAAGGAGGGTTACACTTTGTGGGAGACACAGGCAAGGCAGCTGTTAGCTGACAAGTGGAGTGAGATCACTGATAGATAGGGGCACAGGTGTGAAGATGAGAACGCATCAGGTGAGGTATCAGAGTGACAGGAAGTAGGGGTAGGACAGGCTTTCTCCGAAGGTGGCATCTGAGCTAAGCACAGAGGGAACTGAAGGAAAAGATGGCTCATGACCCCTGAGGATGTCTGTCTCCTCCTCTTGGCCTGTGGTGGGGGATGAGTGTCCCATTATTGCTGGGCTGAGCAAGAGGCAGACAGGTGTCCCTGGCCTCAGGGCTGTGTTGGTGGGGCCCAGGGTGCAGTCTGGAAGGTGGGTTCTCGGGAGAGCAGAGTGGGGATCTGGGGAAGATGCAAGCCGCAGAGTAGGTCTGAGGGATCAGAGCCAAGGTGCACGGCAGGGCCAAGACCTTTGGTGGACACAGAGGTGTGCTGCCCAGACCCCACTGTTAGGGAGGACTTGTTGCCCCCGCTGTGTGCTCCTGCTGGGTAGAGAGGCGTCTCGCTCCAGAATACGCTTCTCGACGTGGCAGATCCAGTGACTGATGGGTACTGGTAGACGGGTCCTGCCACTGTGACCCCATGTGGGAAAACCGTGATACGTGGATCAGCTCCAAAGCTCCCCCTGGGGCTGGCCGAGGCATGGCAGGGCCTGGGTCACCGGCCAATCCCTCTTTCTCCCCTCCCCCTCGAAGGTGTGGATTCCCAGCAAATACCCTGCAAGGCAAACAGCACCCAACTGTGAACCCCTGGGCCACCTGGAAGGACAGGTGGGCATGTTGTCAGAGCACGTGAAGACAGGAGATCAGAGATGGCCTGCCCCAAGGCCAAGAGGGGAGAGAGGGCCTGGGGGTGTCACTGATGCCTGGTTCGGACCAGGGTTTCTCAACCACATCAGGTGAAGGACCAAGGATTTTTTTTTTTTTTTTTTTTTGGTCCCAGTTTGTCACAGAGTGATTATCTTTCAAAATACAATTAAAATTAATTACAAGAAAGAATAAAATGGAAAAAGGGCATAATTACAAGTCCAGTAATCACACACGTGGGTGTTATATTAATTGTCAAATTGCTGTCAACGTTTCTAAATGTTCACTGTCAATTTTCATGGCAAACACTTTGCAGAGCAACCCCTACTCCCCACTGAGCTATGAGTAGTGTCTTTATCGATCAGAGTCCCAGGAGTACAGGGTGGGTGAAGGATGTGGGAGAGATGGTGGGGTGGGTTAGTTCACAGCACATCTTTTGGACTCTTGGACTCCTGCTATAAAATTGCAACTGTACATTGTTGGACAGGGGTTGCCAAGCCTTTTTGTAAAGTGCCAGATGGATATCTTAGGTTTTGTACGTTATATGGTCTTTGTGCCGACTACTCAGCTCTGCCATTGTAGTATGACAGCAGCTATGGACACTGTGTAAATGAATGAGCAGGGCCGTGTTCCAGTAAAACTTTATTTATAAAAACAGGTAGACGGCCCTAGGGTCATACTTGGCCGACCTTTGCTGTAGGCAGTAGGGAACGACTGCAGGCTTGTGAAAAGGAGAGTTACATGCACCCCCAAATAAGAAGCTGTTATTGCGTCTTTTTCTCTGCATACTTTTTTCCCTCCCTTCACTGCAATGAAACGTGCTCTTTATTTTCAAGGCAAGTTTGACTGGACAGCAGCCAACAGAGCATCCAGATACCAGGCACACATTTGTCTCCTGTGATGCCTATCCTGCTTTGGGTTTGCTAAACTTCTTGAATCTGTAAGTTTATATCTTTCATCCAATATGGGAAATGTTTGGTAATTATTTCTTTAAATATTTTTTCTGCTCCATCCTCTTTCTTGGACTTTTGTTGAATGTGTCAGAACTTCTATATTGTCCCACAGTCCCTGTTCATTTTATTTTCAATTGTCTTTGGTTGAATGTGTCAGACCTTCTATATTGTCCCACAGTCCCTGTTCATTTTATTTTCAATCGTTTTACTTTCTGTTCTTCAGACTGGATACTCTTTATTGATCTGTTTTCAAATTCACTGACTCTTTCTCCCGTCATCTTTGATCTGCTGTTCAGTCCATTATTGACTTGAACAAGGCCAGCCCCGGCTTCAGGGGAGGTGGGGAAATGTTGTTTTTTCTCCAGCTGGGCACATGGTGTTGTCATAGGGACTTTATTGGTAAAGGAGGAGGGGGAGTGGGTGTGTGCAGCTAGCCATGACTCCCGGCACCAGTCTCTCCACCTCTATCCTTCCTACATATGTAGGAGTTTTTCATTTTTTTCCAAATTAGATGATCTCATTCCATTGCTGAGTGGCTTCTCACTGCCTTTGCATTTAAGTGTAAATGCCTATGTCTAGGATTTGTGGCCTCCACAATACAATGCAGTCTCAAAGTGCTTGCCCAGATATTCCTCCCTCTCCCCTGACTAACACACCCTATTTCCAGCCAGCTCCTACTTCCCTGAGTGCAGACTGTGTGCTCCACATCTGCTCCCTTTGCTCCCTCAGTTTGGAATAACTTCCTTTCCATCCCAGCCTGTCAAGAACACGTTCATCTTTCCAGGGCCAACCCAGGAGATTTTGTATCCTCCATATGTTTTTTGGTCTGTTAATATTTATTACACACCTACTATGTGCCAGGATGTGGTGATTAGGACAAGCCCAGACCCTGTTCAATATCCAGCTGTTGAATTTGGTATTTGGTACCAGGCTATAGGTAGTGCATTTGCCATTTCCAATTCGTTTCTTTGGAATGTTTATCCTCAGCAGAGTGCACCATCGCAGGAACCACCATCATCCTGGAAAAAGGTAGAAAAGCCTCTTCCCTCTTATCCTCGTTTCTTTTTGTTCTTTCGAAACTCTCCAGTGTGCTGGGGAGTGATGCTAATAGAAGTATGTCATCAGCATACATTATGTCTTTATTAGCCTGTTTCTCAATTTTGATTCTGAAAATATCCTGATTTAGCCTAATTGCAATTTCACTGTGTTCCACAGGCAGTGACGGTTCATACTGGGGGGAGCTGAGACTTGACCCTGTCGGATATTTCTTCCTGCCTATATACTTTGAAGCTGGACCATTAGCTCAAAGGCATATATCTCATCTCAGCACAGCAATTCAACCTGCTCCTGGGAAAATAGAGCCTAGGGTGTGTGTCTGGCAGAAAGCAAAGGAATATCTTCGTTCTAGGTGGTGGGAGATATTTTTTCTGAAGCTAAAACAAGGGCTGCTGCTGGAGCCATTTTATTCCTAAATAATTTAACTATATTCAAAGATAATCTGATGTTATTGTAGGAAAGTGTATTTCTAATAAACTCCACTTGATCTGGATGAATCAATTCAGGCAGTGCATAATTGAGTCTGTTAGCAAGGACTTTAGCAAGAATTTTGCAATCAGCGTTAATTAAGAAGATGGGACAATAATTTGTGCATAATTCCGGATCTTTTCCTGGCTTGTGAATCAAAGTAATAAGAGCAATGCTCCGGCTGGTGGTGGGATGGTGTCATTAGGTGCTGATTTATAAGTACTTAGAAAGGTTTAATTTCATTTTGCTTCGAGCAGGGTGTCCCTGCCCCCACACACTCTGATCAGGGCTGCAGCCGAGACGGCAGAGCTCTTGCCTCTCCATCCTTCTCTGTCATCACTGACCTCCTGCTTCCCATTTTTGTTTTTATTCTGCAGCCGAGCGCCCCGTTCATTCATCCATGTTTTTTCTTAATACTCTTATTTGAATGATTTGAAGCGATGGACTCCATGCTATTGATGTTGTGTGCGTGTGTGTGTGTGTGTGTGTGTGTGTGTGTGTGTCTGATGTAAAGTCGAATGGTTGTCACAGCCTCAGTGGGGACGTTTTTCATGGATCTTCCTGCCACACATCTCTGGGTGGGTATGTGTCAAGAACCCTTGATTACAACTCAGAAAACATACCCGGTTTGTGTGCTGTTCCTACCTGGCTGTTGCCCAGTAAGGGAACACATGTGAGCCTTGGTGTCCCCATCTGTAAAATGCAGCCATAGGACAATTACAGGCATTAAGGAGTGCCAGGAAGAGCTCTGGATTTCCACCTCCTCCGGCTGTGGCATCTGAGGTGTGGAACTCACCCTCTCTGAGCCTCATTTTTCTCAGCCGGGAAAGTGGGAAAGACAATAGTCCTTGGGAAACGCATACCTAAGAGAAGTGCTCACTGCATGTGATTCCTCCATCTTTGCCCCCACTTGCGGTTGGCTCCAGTGCTAACAAGCTCTGGTCTGTGGACTTAGTCTCCTAACAATCAGAACAAGGCTGGCCCTGTGCAAGGCTGCCGGTCTTCGGTGATTCGAGCTCGTAAACCAGCCTCCCACCAGGCGATACCTTTCCTGCCCATCTGGCCTGGAGCCAGCCATTCCTTTGAAGTTGGGGCCCAGTCTACACAGGCCTCTGCCAGGGTGCACGACACCTGAAGGTGTTGTGAAGGCAATGGGGTTTTGTTAATCTCCATAAATACAAGTCATTGTTCTTAGAACCCTAGTTCGTCCCTTTTGGAAACACCCTGAGAGATGACCCCACTGATCCCATATTTTTAAATGAGGAAATTAGGGTTCAGAGAGATGGACTGGCCACACAGGTTCAAGGTTCAAGACCACTCAGTCCGTGGGAGAGCCAGGGTCACCTCACCATTAATCTCTTGCTGTATCCATTATACCAGCAACGTACACACACTTGTCATTGGTTCAAATGTGAGTCCTCCAAGGCAGGGCTTGTGCTTACCTAACTGACATTCAGCTGTTGGGTTTTCCGTGGGCGATGTTCCCCTCCGCACACAGGGACAAAGGGAGTAGATGTACCTTGGACGGCACAGCGCGCTCAGCGTCAAGCTGGTTAAATGAACAGTTAAATTCTGCCAACGGACCCACTGGGTCTATGTCCATCCCACGTTCACCCACACTCGTTCCCCACCTACACTTGCTGCTGGGTGAGATCTCTTAATAAAAACCCAATTAGTATTTCTTGAACTTGCCTCCAGATGCTTAAATACCATTACCCCAAACACACCATAATGCCTCTAGTTTTCTATTTCAATCAAGAATTCAAGTAGCATCTTGACTTGTACATAAGATATCAGCAGCAAAATCATGGAACGCAGACATCCTTAATAATAGCAATTAGTAATCAGTTGTTTCTTAAGTAGTTTGATTACGCCAGTCACCAAATTGTACAGTTGATGCATTTGGGGGGCAAGCGGGGTCTCACCACCCCTCCCCCCCCACGCTTTCTCTCTTGCTGTGTGCTCGCTGGTTAGTGAGCTGATCAAGGTGCTGCAAAGGGGCGAGGACGAGTAATGCCGTTGTTGCTAATATTCAACGGTAGAGACTTGCCTTTAGCAGAAAGTAGAATCGAGTCTTTCTTTGCAGAAAGACTCATTCCAATCATGTCTGTGGAAACGCCGTCTGTGTCCACCCGGGTGAATGTTAGCAAGATAGCTTGGCCAACCCATGCAAGCCAGGGCACCCGGAGTTTGAACACTTACTTATCAGGGCTAAGACCCTGAGCCAGGCTCCGGATACCAGGCAAGGGTCTTGACCTCGACGAGGCAGTATTTGAGAATGAAATATTCAGTGGGTATAAAAATTAGCCCAGCGAGGGGGCTTCCCTGGTGGCGCAGTGGTTGGGAGTCCGCCTGCCGATGCCGGGGGCGCGGGTTCATGCCCCGGTCCGGGAGGATCCCGCATGCCGCGGAGAGGCTGGGCCCGTGAGCCATGGCCACTGGGCCTGCGCGTCCGGAGCCTGTGCTCCGCGAATGGAGACTGAGGACTTTGTACTCTTGTGGAGGGAAGTGGTGGGTCTGTGGGTCGGGTGTGCAGGGAGGCCCTCTTGTGTGGGGTCTGGAAGGAGGGCATGGCCTAGGTGAACCGAGGAGGCAGGGGAGGTCCTGACAAGCCCTGGGATTTGGGTGTCGTTCTGGCAGGAAGGTTCTTGATGGGAGGGGGTAGGTGGGAAAGATGGGGGAGCAGATTGTGGATGAGCTGGGACGTCAGCTCTGTTCCTCTCATTATACACACACACACACACACACACACACACACACACACAGGGAGAGAATGAGAGAGATTGCTGTGCCCCAGTCCCAGGCCTCCTTCCCTGGTCCCTCACAGCGGGCCAGTCTCAGTCTGACTAGCAGGGAGAGGGCTGACCATCTGTTAGAGACCTCCACGCCCTTCCCAGCATCCCACAGGGCATCCGAAGTACATCTTTGCAGCAGAGCAGGTGGCTTCACAAGGGCGCAGGTATGTTGCGTCTTTAGGGGAATCCTGATTGAGGACCACTCTTCTGCCTCGTGGCCAGGCAGGACACACACACACACACACACACACACACACACACAGGGAGAGAATGAGAGAGATTGCTGTGCCCCAGTCCCAGGCCTCCTTCCCTGGTCCCTCACAGCGGGCCAGTCTCAGTCTGACTAGCAGGGAGAGGGCTGACCATCTGTTAGAGACCTCCACGCCCTTCCCAGCATCCCACAGGGCATCCGAAGTACATCTTTGCAGCAGAGCAGGTGGCTTCACAAGGGCGCAGGTATGTTGCGTCTTTAGGGGAATCCTGATTGAGGACCACTCTTCTGCCTCGTGGCCAGGCAGGGAGGGTACATTCCGTACTTTGACCCACTCTCTGCTGGGGCTGAATTTTTAAGTTCCTTTGCCCTCTGCCCTCCTTAAGGGGACCCATGTATACCTGAGGGGTTCTCCAGAACAAGTCGTTCCTGCCATTTTTTTGGCTGGTACCTCTTTTCCCTATGCTTTTATTGTGATGTGACATGGCTGCAGATAAATAAATAATTATTATTTTTTCTGCTCTATTTGGTGGGAGTAATAAGCTCGCACACAAGCATGGAGATCTCACTGAGAGAAGCAAGGTCCTTGTATATTTATGTTGACAAGCAGAAAGAATTGTTACTTCTCTTTTTTTTTTTTTTTTTTTTGCGGTACGCGGGCCTCTCACCGTTGTGGCCTCTCCCGTTGCGGAGCACAGGCTCCGGACGCGCAGGCTCAGCGGCCATGGCTCACGGGCCCAGCTGTTCCGCGGCATGTGGGATCTTCCCAGACCGGGACACGAACCCGCGTCCCCTGCATCGGCAGGCGGACTCCCAACCACCGCGCCACCAGGGAAGCCCACTTTTCTTCTTATTTTTGCAAATTGTCATCTTGTGAACAATACCCAGAGTTCTTTGAGCAAGCGTGGTCCTTGGGATGGCCAACTTTTCCTCCCCTTTCCCCGAAAAGCCTTCTCAGCCTGCCCTTCGGCCCTGCCTTCTCCTGGCCGGGGTGGGCACCTGCAGCCCCTGCCCCTCACCGGGCCCGGCCGGGTCTTCTTGGTCATCATCATCCTTTCATCTTCACCTTCCTCCTCAGGAGGACTGAAATTCCAGTATCCATTCCCAATGTGGGCTGCCCTTCAAGGTGCTGCTACACGTTCTGACCCCTCTTCACACATTCTAAAGACCTCACGTGTGTGTCTGAATGCAAACAGCTCTTGCTTCTCTCAGGGCTGTTCCCCCATGACTCACAATTACCCCCCGAGAACGAGCCCATTCACTCCCATACTCAGGAAAAAGGAGACCTCGCTCCATTTTAGGCTGAGACAGTGAGACTTTGGGATCACGGCCTCAGAGAAGCCTGGAGATGGAAGGAGCCTCAACAATGATCTGAGCCAGCGTTGCCCAAAGCGCATCTGCAAACCACCCCTCCCCCTGGTGGTGGTGAAGCCATAGCCAGCCTTTAACCTGTCCTTGCGTATTCTCTGACAGCGTGGTTCTCCGGGGACCTCCCCCTTGGAGCTTTGCTCAGGGACCTCTGCTTGGGAATCACTAATGGAATCTCATGAACTAGTTAATAAGTAAAGGCACTGGCTCAGAGAGGGAAAGTGACTTCCCTGAGGTCACACAGCTCGTTGGTGGCAGAGCCCAAGCTTCCCTCTGGAGCGCCTCACTCCAAGGCTACTTGAGGCACCTGATAGCCTACCTGTGATGACACAGGGTGGACTCTGAACTCCTGGGAGGCGGTCCTGTGTGTTATTCCTGTTTCTAGTCTCCCCTCGTTACTGCCAGGCTCACAGCAAAGGCTCAAACTTTGTCACAGTCACAGAGCCCCCTGATTTCTGTCTGGATCGGTGGCACTACCCTCTACTCACCCCCACCCCCTTCCCAGCATTTCTCAGCTTTGTCATTTCTCGCCTTTATCTCTGTGTGTACCCCACTCTCTTGGTTTAGACCCTGTCATCTCTCACCTGGGTGACTGCCTTCAATCACCTCCTAACTAGATCTTGTTTCCTAACCTTTCTTGTTTCCTTCAAATCCTACTCTCACATGTTAGCCAGAGAGGCGGCCCCCCAATGCAGGTGTGAACGTGCTGCCTCTCTACCCCGGTTTCAAGCCCAGCCTGCTTCCCCCACAATAAAATGATTGGCAACAGTATGTGCCCTGAGGTCACAGGCTTAATCATTCAGTTACCATCATCCCGAAGCAGAAACAACCCAGAACAAGCCCAAGTCCTGACAACATGTCAGCAGCATCGACCTGTTCTCGTCCTTCTGAGTTGCGCCGTTCGGCAGGGAGAAGTAGATACGATATGATTTAGAACATACAGGTTCTTCGTGGGAGGGAACGGGACACTCTTAACACAGATTTCATTGGTTTCAAGTGTTTAGTAAAGTGGTGGGGACAGTAGAGATGGTGCAGGGCAATTAGTAATGTGAAAAGAAACGATATTTTATTTTAGTTTTTGTTGGAAAGACTAGATTTTTATCTTGGATTAATAAAAATATGTTATTAATACTGAGAGAAAAATATTATCACATCATTAGCTTTTCACATAGCTCATTTAAAATAGTAAGATGTTACCTGTAATTTATATTAATGTGTAGCACTGATGACGTGTCCTACTGTGAAAACACTTACGCTATTTAATAAATGAATCTAAAGAACAGATTAAGGCTGTTGTTAAAGGACAAGAAATGATATTTTAACTCGGGGCTCCAAATACACAAATCCCCAGCCTGCTGGGATGGGCTTGTAAAAGGGGCTGTGATGAGCGGGCACTTGCTCCAGTCAGAATCCTAGCAGAAAGCAGACGGCGCAACTCCAGGGCATAGCAAAGGCGGGCAGGACCAGGGAAGCCAGCTGGGGTTCCCAGGGCCACCGTGGGAGCCCCCCTCCCTGTGTCTGAAGGGGCAAGGAAGGAGGTGGGTGGTGCCACCCAGGAGCTAAGCCTTCAGCCCAATGGTGAAGCCAAATCGCAGCGATGATCTGGTAGGGAGGGGTCCCCAGAGCAAATACCCTCCCCTCCCCGCTCCTTGCAGCACCTTGCGTTAGCTACACCCAATGGGGGTCAGAGAGCATGGGCCAGGATGATGTGGCTCTAAGAGCACCTCATGGGCAGGCACTGGGCAGGGGGCAGGGTGGGTCTGGAGTGCACATGCAAAATGTAGAGCTCAACACTCCTGGCCAAAGCACAGTTTAGGATTTCAAAGTCCCCTCCGCGCCCCAGGGCAGGCTCCTGGATTGTTGCGTGTACCAGGTGCTGTCTCGGTGAGGACCCCTGCCCATCCGGGCAGAGCTAAGGTCTGAAGAGAGGTGTGGTGCTTTCTGGGCTCACGCCTCCTGGGGCTTCACCCCGATCGGTGCCCCAGATATTAGGAAAACCAAGGAAAAGAAGGAACAGGAGCCGGTTTCTCCCTAAAGCCTTCTGCAACTTGTTTACACCACCAGTGGGAGACAGTGGGAGTGCACCCACATCACAGGGGAATAGAGGGATGGTCACCCCCTTAGAAGTTCCAGTCTCTGATCTGTCCCTTCATCATATTAAAGCTCCACTCGCCAGCACCAACGTCCCAGGCACGTTCCCTCTTGGGGTCCTTCCTGGATGTGTGAGCATGTGTTTGTGCATGTGTGTGTTTGTGCCTTGTGTGTGCAGTGGTACTCGTGTGTGCATGCACCCACACGTGTTGGGAAGGAGTCTGTCTGGTGGGGGGAGGGGAGCCCTGAACATTCCTTAGGAGTCACGTTGTGGAGGGCACATCTGACAAGCTAGAATTAGCACGATGCAGTGAACAGTTAAGCTGCGGTCAGGGATATCATTTTCAGCAAATATGACAACGGGATTATACACATGTTATGTGAAGGAGACTTACAAAATGACCAAAAAGGTATAAAGAAATGAGGAGATATTGCCCAAGGACCTGACTAGACAAGGGCCCACATGTAAAAAGGTCTACAAAGAAAACCCAAACCCTACAGATAAGACTTGGTTCTGAGCAGTAAAGAAAGGTTGGGGGGAAGGGGAAGCTGGGACGAAGTGAGAGAGTGGCATGGACATATATACACTACCAAATGTAAAACAGATAGCTAGTGGGAAGCAGCTGCATAGCACAGGGAGGTCAGCTCGGTGCTTTGTGACCACCTAGAGGGGTGGGATAGGGAGGGTGGGAGGGAGACACAAGAGGGAAGGGATAGGGGGATATGTGTATACGTATAGCTGATTCACCTTGTTATACAGCAGAAACTAACACACCATTGTAAAGCAATTATATTCCAATAAAGATGTTAGAAAACAAACATAAAAGGATGGACGAGCAGGCAGTGGAGAATGACCAGGGTGCACTTACTAAATTGGAGATTTAAATATGAATATTAACCACCCACAATGTTCAGGGTGTGATGTGACACACACTCACTATCAGGAGGAATAGAAATCATTTCAGAAAACAATTTGGAAAATTTGTTATCTTTGTCCCAGTAATACAGCTCCTAAGAATTGATCCTAAGGACAGAACCCTGAATAAGAAAAAAGCATATGAATGCTAATATAGACACTAATTATAGCATTACTGATAGTAAAAATGTAAACACATAGCCCCCTCTTGTAGGCATTTGGTTTAAGTATTTTGTCATTAATCACCTCAACAGGTGATTGAAATTAAGAAGACATGTAGCAACATGGAAAGTACTTTAGGTGTATTAACTCAACAGAACAGAACACAAACTTATTATCTACCACATGGTTATAAGTAGAGGAAATTTACACATGCAAATAGACTAGCTTGGAGAAAAGTGGAGAAATGAAAAGAGGTGCTGGGTCGGGACGGTGGTGCCACGGTTTAATTTTTCTCTTTTTAAATTTTTTGTATTGTACTTTAATTGTTGCCTATGTAACATACTGTGTGTATATATATGTGTGTGTATGTGTATATATATAGACACATAGTATATATCATAGTATAGATCTATATATCATAGTATATATATACATATTTACTGTGTATATATTTACATAGTATATATATATTTACTATGTACTGTATAGTAAATACAGTAAATGTGTGTATATATATATACTATGACATATACTATGTATATATATACAGATATATACTAGGTACATGTATATATACAGTATATGCAGCATGTGCGTATGTATATAAATAAGAATCATACAGCTGGCCACGTATCATTCGCCTTTTTCAACCATTTGCCCTTCCACCCCCGAATGTTCCCCACCCCAACCCTGTGCACACGATGGGGAAGCAGCGGATTCATCGCAGTTACCTAGGAGGACCCCGGGGGGCAGCTGGGCCGAGGGGTCCTTCATCCAGTCGTCGTTGGCCAGTTCTATTACGGCGTCCACGTGCCGAACTTCAGTACAGATCAAATCCCTCACTGTCGCCTCATCCCTGGCTTCCAGGGCTGACTTCAATCTATTTACGAAATCCGACTTGACCGGGTAATCGGGAAGGCAATCAGAGATGGACATTGTGATGTCGTTTGTGTGTTGACCAAACTGCTCTGCTTCCCAACTGAGTCCAAAGTCAGCAGCTGGGCGGAGAGGGCTGCGGGCATGTCTATAAATAGAAGAAACGTGGCTCCAGTTACAGCCCTGGGAACGGCCACGCGCCAGCAGTCCTCCCCACCCCGTTCCTCAGAGGGAGATGGGAATTAATCTCCCCAAGGCCTCACTTAAGGATCATTCTAGAGAGGGGGGCAGTAGACCTGTCTGTGAGTGGGAGAAGCCGAGGGGACAGCGTTTTTTAAAAAAAATCTCTTGTCGGTACTGCCGATCAACATCTTCTTTTATCAAAGTGAGACTCTGTCCTGAAACCTTAAAATCCTTTTCCCGAGCCTGGGCTTGCAACCTTTTTTCTGTTGAAAGGAACATACTGTAACGTTCTACACCACGTATTCCTTCACTTCATCTAAAAAGAGAGTCTGGTTGACTGTAAATTGGACATGCCTTGAAATTGAGAATGCAGGGAAATCTTTGGTCTCGAGAAGACAAAAGCATCACATAAGTGAACCCAGAAAGTAACCGAAGTATTAGCAGCAGCCTCTGTACTTCTTAAGGCTGCTAACTTTGGCTTAAAGCACTCAATTCCGTGCCCCGTGGAAGTGCAAAGCACTCATGTTCGTTTCTATGCATTCCTGCGGGGTAGTGGACTTTTTCCCCATAACCTCTGTCTCTAGCGGTCCTGTATCTCCCTACCTGAACCTGGGCACAAAACACAGCTGCTCCAGCGACGCCTGTATGCTGTAATGACCTGAGGGGCCCAGGCTATGCCATTTTAGCTTAAAAATTAATTTTTGGATATATTAAAATTGAAATACATTGAACATATAACATATACATGTAGGTTTGAGGTGTACATCATGTTGATTTGATGCATTTATATATGGTAACATGATTGCCATTGTTAGCTAACACCTCTATCATGTTGCAGAACTATGACTTCCTTTTTTGTGGTGGGGATAATTAAGTTTTCTTCATGTCTTAGAAAGTTTGACGTTCATAATACAATATTGTTGTCTATAGACACTATGCTGTGCATTAGATCTCCCGGACTTACTTACCTGCTGGTTGCAAGTTTGTGCCCTTCAATGACATCTCTCCTCTTTCCTCACATAGATTTATTTTTTTAAAGTTTAAAATTTGAAAAATTAAAAATAAGTTTTAAATTGAAGTATAGTTGATTTATAGTGTTGTGTTATATTCTGGTGTACAGCAAGGTGATTCAGTTATACATATATATGTACATATATCACATAGCTTTGATAGAGCCCTCTTCACCTTGTGTCCCAGTCTTGCTACCTCTTCCCTTTCTTACTTTGTCTTGTCTCCCTGTGTGATGGTTAATTTTATGTGTGAATCTGGCTGGGCCACACTGCCCGGATACCTGGTCAAACATATACTGGATGCTCCTGTGAAGTTCTTTTTGGTTCTTTTTTGTTTTTTTTTAATGAGATGATGATGTTTAATTTGGTGGACTTTGAGGAAAGCCGATGACCCTCCATAATGCGGGTGGGCCTCATCCAATCAGTTGAAGGCCTTCATAGAACAAAGACTGATGTCCCCCAAGCAAGATGGAATACTGCCAGCAGACGGCCTTTGAATTAGAACTGCAATTCTTCCTGGGTCTCCAGCCTGCTGGCCTACATGCAGGTTTTGGACTTGCTGGTTGCGACAATTGCGTGAGTTGATTTCTTGAAATAAATCATGTATACCTTTATTTTAAGAATATCTATACATGCACACAATCCTCTTGGTTCTGTTTCTCTGGAGAACCCTGAATAACACACCCCTCTCCTCTCAGCTCCTCTGTATACCTTTATTTTAAGAATATCTATACATGCACACACATCCTCTTGGTTCTGTTTCTCTGGAGAACCCTGAATAACACACCCCTCTCCTCTCAGCTCCTCTGCGTGATTTTGCAGCTTCTGTTCCATACACTGATGCTTTTCCCGACATGTCTGCGTCTGCATTTGAGGAGCCAGCCCTGAAGTTACTGCTTAATATTTGTTCTCCTTCCTCCTACCTAAGAGACCCTGGGTTTTCTTTGTTGTGACCATGTGCCTGGCCCCTGGTGATGAATCATGTTTATCTAAGTCAGTAACTTCCGCCCTAGTCTCCTTGTTAGCTACTCTACGAATTAGCCTCCCTTGCAGCCCAGTTCTGGCCAGTGAGGACAGACATGGTCTGCTCTGGTGCATCTGGGAAGTTCTTTGCTCTCCTGATTGAAAGGGGAAGTAGCGGTTGGCACTTTTTTCCTTTCCCTTTCTTCTTTCCTTGAACGTGGACATAATGTGTGGAGCTGTGGCAGCCAACTTACAGCCATGAGGTGATGGACATGAAATGAAGGCTCGACACACTCAGGTGAGTGGGACAGAAAGAGTGGACGAGACCGATGGTTCCTTGATGACATTTCTGAACCTCTGCCCCAGCTCCAGGCTGCCAACTGCCAGACTTCTTGTCTTTATTCCTTAAGTACTATTCATGTGTTTTCTGTGACTTGCAGCTAAAAGTATTCCTGGTTGATGCAGGTGTGTTCACTCTGCCTTTAAAACCATGGACACATTCTGGTTTCAGTCTAAAGAGATGCAGCAGACACAGCTCTGCCTGTGAAAAGAATGTGAGTCAGCCCCCAAGCTTTCTGTTCTCTGGTAGTTGAACTCTTGTCTTCCATGACAAAATCTCACTGTGTGTTGCAAGGGTAGCAGCTGACCCCAGACTCCCCGAATATGGAGCAGTGGCATCACGGGCTAGGGTCATCAGTGAGCAAGCAGCCAGGGCCACTTGAGGGGCTACTGTTGGACCCTGGTGGACACGTTCTTGGAATTGCTGGCAATGGGGCTCTGCCTAGAAAGGAGGTATGAACTCTGTAGATCTGTATTCAGAAGTCTGACTAACTTGCAGAGCATGTAGTTGGCCTCTGGTTCTTTCTTTCAGCCAAAGAATGATGGGTTTTGTAAATTTTGAACCTGAATTTCCAAGCACAAATGCCTTGTAGCGTCAGATGCCTTACATTTAGAAGCATGTTTGTGTCAATACAAAGAGAGGGAGGGTAGTGACCGTAGGAAAATGATTGGAATTTGAGTAAGGTAATTTAAAGAAATAAATTGAGAATTATTAGAGATTGCTATCAAACTTCAAATCAGAAGGGAGCTAAAGAGGAAGCACTTGTTAGGCAGATAATAAGATGACAAAGCCTCAAAATACGGCACTCACGGATCTTAATTACCGAGCTATCTGCTGGGTGTTTAATCAGTAGCACATATACTATGCTAATTATTCTGGCTAATTTTGTTATAATGTAATTCTTTATCAACCCCGCTATGTATAAATTAGGAATTGAAATGTAACTAACACAAATTATATTTAAGGCAACACGAATTTCTTTATTTCAATGTGAAATCTTCTGATCTCTATTTCTTTGTCTTTCTTTTTTTGATTAGTTCATGGGACCCCCTACTGCCCACCCTGCCTCAGTCCCCCACTGGCTGAACAACCGTTTGAGGGGGAAGGGACGCAGTATCACTATTTCCCCCTCAACTTCTTGGAAGTCTTGTATTTGACTTTCTCCTTCGCTGACTGTCCTTGAAGGTGCAGAATATATTTAAGCAATCAATAACAGAGGGATCCTGGCTTTCTCTGAATCAGATAAAGGTCGCTTCATTGTTCCGCTTGGATGTTTAAATGCTCATCAGAGGGTACCATAATTCACAGATTTTCAGTGATATATTGTATGTGATTTACATCAAGTTATGTTTACGAACGTGTTTAGATGAAGACTCTGGTAACAGATCCTCATAGAAAAGCATAAACATTAGCTAGAATTCTGTTGCGTCATGCAGTTTGCATCCGGTGAGCTTGCTATAGCTATGGAGAGCCCGGTAGCATGCCTTCAGAGACCACCAGCCTTGGAACTTTTTCTCTGTCGATACTCTTGGTATTGAACTATTTTGCAGCAAGATAACAATGCCTGATGGATAAATGAATGCAGTGTGGGCCTAATTTAGTCTCAGCCCCGTGTTAGGGTGAAAATCAGTGAGTCGGTTGCCAATGGAGGGTCATGGTCTGGGAGGAATGGTCAGTCCCAGATACGCAGACCCCATTGTGACCTCAGGTCAGGGACAAACAGCGGGCATATCCAGGTTAACTCAAAGTGACTGTGGCATAATTCCGCTGTGAAGTGGGTCCGATTCTGAGACTGGCTGCTTATTTGAGCCTGAAAGGCCCCTGTTAGATCCTGAGGTCCTGGAGAGCTGTTCCTTCAACACACGGGTTCCCCGTAGGTCAGCCCCCAAGTGCTCTTGGCTCAAACCTCACCGTCCAATCCAGCTGTGGACCCTATCAGCTCGGGGCTGGTCCGGGGCTCCCTTTCTGGCCGTCGTGTTTCCATCCACCTCGGGCTGCTCTCTCCTCTCTCCCGTCCCCGCAGTCCGGCTCTCCCAGTTCCCAGCTTCAGCAACACAGAGGTGTCTCCCTGGGGTCAGAAGCTTTTCAACTCGGTGGAAGATTTTTCTAAATTCCTTTTTAAGGGGTTCCTCATAGCTTTTCAGGCTTGACAGTTTCAGCCAAGACGTATGTGTGGCGGGAAGGGCTCACCCATCAACCTGCTAGGCTGTGGGGAACTGCTTTGTGAAGGGGCATTGTTACGTGGTCTTTATGGGTAGCAATTCATGCACCCAGAAAACAGGGGCCACTTTCATTTCCTTTGTGTCCTTGAAACAACGTGATGGCATGTGGGCACTAGCTAGATGTGAGAAAAGCCCTTTACAACTCTTGCCTGTTTTTTTTTTTTTCTTCCTGTTAGGGGCATGATTTATGATGACACAAGGATGAAGTTATACAGCTGGAGATGTGGACATTTTCCATTAGTATAACCATCAAAGACAAAATAACAAACAAATGAGTTTCACTCAATAAACACATTTTTGAAGCAGAATTATTTAATTATTTATTTTTATTACTTTTTTATTGAAGTACAGTTGATTTACAATGTTTCAGGTGTACAGCACAGTGATTCAGTTATACATACCTCTATCTGCATCTGTATCTGTTCTTTTTCAGATTCTTTTCCATTAGGTTATTACAAGACATTGAATATAGTTCCCCGTGCTATACATTAGGTCCCTGTTGTTTATTTTATATATAGTGGAATGTATCTGCTGATCCCAAATTCCTAATTTACTCCTCCCCCCCTCCGATTAACACTTTTTGAGCCCTCCCTCATATATGCCAGGTACTCTTGATGTACTGAGAATATAGTATACTACATACTGTATACTATATATACTATATACTATATGTTGGGTACTTATTGCATAGGTCCTCTTTTAAAGACATTGCACATGTAAACTCTCTTTCTCTCAGCAATCCTGCGAGACAGGGGCTATCGTTATCACTATTTGGCAGATGGGGAACCTGACTAGTGAAGTAATCTCCTGGCGGCCTCACAGCTGCTAAGTGGCAGAGCTAAGACGCAAATGCGGGCAGTTTAACTGCGCTCATTAGAACTGTGTGGCCATGCTTCTCGTTCAAACCCCCACTGGGTCCAATTCCTCACTCTCTTCCTCCGTTTCTTCCTCTTCCTTCTTTTCTAGTTTGCTCTTTTTTCCAGATGCAGTCTTGCGAAAAGAGATGGGGAAGGCATGAGACGGAAGAAAAGAGGTACAAGGGCTAAGGCAGGGACCAGGAATACTTGGAGGACTTTGGGAGAAAAGGCCTGGGAGCAGCTATGACGTGTGTGGGAATTGGATAAAGAAAGAAAGACAACTGCTTTGAAATCATCTGGGGTTGCTGGAGGGTGTTCCCCTAATCAAGACACCGTGCTGAGCCCACACCACCAGGGTCATGGCTTTTTAAGGGTAAGCCAGCTAATTATGGATATCTCTGCCATTGACTGGGGGAGACAGTGCAGTGCTCATCAGGCAAAATATCGTAAGGTGGAAAGTTTGCCTTCCGAGAGTTAAAAGTTAAAATCAACCTGATAGAGCAAAGCAGACTGTGTACCCCTTGTCTGACCTTGACAACTTCAAGGATGTAGAAGCACAGTTTGTAATCTGCTTTCAAGTTTTAACTCCTCCCATCTTAGATAATCTTGGAAATATAGGAAAGGGAGAAAAATGGAGAGCTGTGTGTCTGGTTGAACTTAAGGACGGAGTGCACCATGACAGAAGTGTTGGGGAATTCCTGGCAGAAGTAGGGCAGGCAAGACTGAGGAAGGGCTGGCCAGCTCCCCATGGGTTCACCATGGGTAAGTAGGAGAGGAGCCCTGCGGTGGGTGTGGGGTGGATCTTGCCTCTTCAGCGATTTGGGGGAGAGCTCTGAGCCCCGTGGTACTCCCAGAACATCAGCACCTCAGGTCACACTCTGAACCTGATGGCCTCTAGCTTCAGTCATGCACGTTTCAGAAAGGAGCATCGCACCAGCCATTCCAGAGGCTTATACATTAAAAGACGACAAGACAAACAAAAACCTGGAAAGAAACACTCTGCCCAGTGGTGAAGCTCCTGGCTGTGTCTGTGGCTAATTCTCTCCAAATCTACACAAACCTGTTATAGAAAAGTACCATGTCTGTAAGGTTAAAGTCTGTCTCTTCTCTTAGTCTGAAAATGTTTGACCTCAGACACACACAATCTATGATCTACCCAACTGTGGTGGGCAGCCTCGGAGATGGCCCTACTGACCTGCCCGTGATCTTCACACCCTGTGTCATCCCCTCCCCTTGAGTGTGGACGTGGTGACTTGCTTCTAATGGATATCATACAGCGGAGGGGATGGATTGTCACTTTGGAGATTAGGTTATAAAAAGCCTGCAGCTTCTGTCCTGCATGCTCTCTTTCTCTCCCTTTTGAATTGCTTATCCTGGGGGCAGCCAGCTTCCATGTGATGAGGTGGCACCGTGGAGGGACCCAGGTGAGTGAACCTGAAAGTGGATATTCTGAGGCTGCCAACAGTCAGTGAAGGGGCCTGGCAGTGGAACTGCCAGCCTAGCTGAGTCTTGACATGACTGCAACCTCTTGAGAGGGTTTGAGTTAGAACCACCCACCTGAGCCATGCCTGCATTCCTGATCCACAGAAACTGGACAATTGTCAGTGCTTGTTGCCTTAAGCCATTAGGTTTTGGGGGTAATTTATTATGAAGTAATACATAATTAATCCACCACCTGAACTACCTTTTTAAAGAAAGCCATGGACCTCATTCTTCCCTCTCTCGTTCTCTCCTTCCTCACTCAAGGATAAACCGACATGAACTCTGATTCAGAACCACAGAAGGATGGATTATTTTGAGTCATCAGAGCAAATGTCTCTTTATGAACCAGAGTTGCTGCAAGAAACAAGAGAAAATTTGAGAAAGTCTCTGATTTACGTTGCCACTGAGAATCTAGGTGAACATTATGTCCACGGAAAAGGAGCGACAGGAGATCAAGGAAGATTGCTCTGAGATGAAAACCATTACTTCAAGTTTTAAAATGCAGTTGACACAGTGATTGGAGATTGAGGAAAATCAAATCAGTGATTTAAGACCGGACAGAGAAAATTTCTCATACTCAGAGTATAAAAGGGACAAAAAGATGCGCGTAAAGAAAAGTAACATTGAGGACAGATTCAGGAACTTCTTTATATCTTAGGAGAAAAAGGAGCAGAGAGAATATAACATGTAAACAAGGAAATAATAAAGGTAAGTTCTTCTGTGGAATGAATTGTGTCCCCCACTAAATTTATATGTTGAAGCCCTCACCCCCATGTGACTCTGGTGGGGATGGAGCCTTTAAGCAGGTGGCTTAGGTTAAATGAGGTCATAAGTGGGGAGGGGGGCTGATCTGATAAAGCTGGTGTCCTTATAGAAGAACCACCAGAGACCCCTCTCCCTGGGCACACAGAGGGAAGGCCATGTGAGCACATGGCGAGGTGGTAGCCGCCTATAAGTCAAGAGCAGAAACCTCAGAATGAAACCTACTTTGTCAGCACCTTGATCTTGGACTTCCTAGCCTTCAAAACTGTGAGAAATACATTTTTTTTAAAGCCACCTTGTCTATGCTATTTCATTATAGTAGCCCATAGCAAAAATGGGCTATGATAAGTTTCCTGAGCTGAAGAATGTCTTCTCTCCGAATCAAAACTCCCTTTAAGCACTCTTAAAAATTAAAAATTGTCTTTAAAGTATCCTCCAAGAGATTCTTTGAAAAGATAGAAACATATCTGAACATATTCTGATGACATTTTGGTATTTCAAGGATAAAGGAACAGCTCTCATAAGTTTACTGTAGGAAAGCCACATTACCTAATTGATAGCAGTTTTCTTTATATAATAAGGTGGCACAAAGCAACAGAATAACGCCCACAAGGTTTTTTGCAGGAGAAATATACTATAACCCAAGAACTCCATTCTCAGCCAATCTAATGTTCATGTGTGGGGAATCAGGATGAGATCTTCAGTCATGAAAGGACTTGGAAATATTTCACAGACATCATCTCTTGAGAAAAAATGGGGAAAGATATTTGCAAAATGTAAAACAGACAAAGTGCTCACCTTCAGATAAAGAATTCTTACAAATCAATTAGAAAAAGGGACACAACCAAATAGAAAAATGGACAAGAGACTTGAGTGGATACTTCACAAAATAGGATATGCAAATAACAATACATAAATGTAAGGGGCTTATTCTCACTAGCCATCCGAGAAATACAAATTAAAGCCCCACTAAAATACAACTACACTGCCACCAGAATGCCTACAATTTCATTTTGATGATTTGGGGCAATGCAGATTTCCAAAACCTACTAGGGCATAAACTGGTACAGCCACTTTGGAAAATTGAGATTATTTACTCAAGCTGAAGGCAAACACATCTAGTCTCCCTCTCAGGTAAATGCTCAACAGAAATGTGTACACATTTCCACTAAAAGTCATGTTCAGGAATGTTCATAACAGCATTGTTCCTAATGCCTCAAACTAGAAACAATCCAATTGTCTATTAACAGTAGAATGGATAAATAAATGGTGTTCCTACAATGGAAAAGATACAATGATGAAGGGGAATGTACTACAGTTGCCTGCAACAGTGCTCGACTCTCACAAACACAGTGTTGAATAAATGAAAGTTGCCTGACACAAAAGAGTGAGCTCCGTATGACATTATTTATGTAAAGATTAAAAATGGGCTAGGGACTTCCCTCGTGGTGCAGTGGTTAAGAATCCGCCTGCCAATGCAGGGGACACAGGTTCGAGCCCTGATTTGGGAAGATCCCACGTGCCATGGAGCAGCTAAGCCCGTGCACCACAACTACTGAGCCTGCGCTCTAGACCCCGCGAACCACAACTACTGAGCCCGTGTGCCGCAACTACTGAAGCCCGCATGCCTAGAGCCCTGCTCCGCAACAAGAGAAGCCACTGCAATAAGAGAAGCCACTGCAATGAGTAGCCCGTGCACCACAACGAAGAGTAGCCTCTGCTCACCGCAACTAGAGAAAGCCCGCGCAGCAACAGAGACCCAAAGCAGCCAAAAGTAAATAAACAAATAATTTTAAAAATGGGCAAAAGTAAATTACAGGGAACAAAGTCAAAATAGTGATTGCCTTTTCAGAAGAGAGAGAAATTGGGAAATTTCAGGTAGTGTTTTACTTCTTGAACTGGTGGTTACGGGGATGTTAGTGATGATTCATTGAGCAGTTGTGTGTGTGTGTGTGTGTGTGTGTGTGTGTGTGTGTGTGTGTGTGTGTGACATCCTCTGTATATATCTTATACTCCATAATACAAAAAAGATAAAAACAGACTGTTTCAAAGAAAAAAGCAACTGAAACAGAAACCAGACAGAAATATTCTGAGGAGCTTTTGTTGAGAGCTTCTTCAAACACTGAAACCAAAAAAGACGTGATCTGGGGTAGGTGGAGGAATCTCCCAGACAGATGATGAGCAAGACCTTCCACTGCTAACCCCAGGAGGCTCCATGGGGACTGACCCAGGGTAGGAGGGTCCCTTAGCTCACCTTCCAGACCCCATGTATCAAAGGTCAGCCTGTCAGCCAATGAGCCCCTGGTTTGGATGATATTTGGTGTCCCCAAGATTGTCCAGTCCTTCTGCTCTTCCCCCCAGTGACTTGTCACTTGTGGTAAACTCACCCTTGGTGGGCTGGGTACTCACAGGCCCACTGAAAACAGAACTACAAATCAGTTAGAAAAAGGCAGGCAGCCCAGTAGAAAAATGGGCAAGAGACTTGCAGGTGGAAAATGGTGTGAAGAAAAACACTTATGGACCAAGATACAGCTGGACAGAAATCAGTGGGAAATTGCCCAGTGTCTTGGGCAGGGTAGATATGCTGCCCACTATTATATGATAAATACATAGATGTAGCAGATACATATTGCACTTTGTAGCGTGTAAATCAAAAACACACAGTCTTTTCAAATGTCCGTGTTGCATGGACATGTGTTCATATCCTAGGCCGTACAGAAAATATTAATAAATTTCCAATGAATTGTATTTATGTTCTCTGACTGCAAGTGAATAAAATGAAAATGTAGCAATAGCCTTCAATAGGCAAAAAATCATCAAAGCACTTGGATGTTAAAAACAAACAAAAGTACTTTTTATGAACAACTCATAGGTTATAGGAGAAATCAAGTCAGTGATAAGAAATTGTTTCAGATGAATTACAGTGAGGGCACTGCATAACAAATTTTATGGGAGGTGGCCAATGTTACCCTCAGAAGAAAATTCATAGCCTTCAATGCTTCTGTTATGAAACAAGAAAGAAGGAAGATAAAGGAATTAAACATTCATCTCAGCACAGAGAAAGTAATATAAAACTAAAACCAAGAAAGCAAGACGGGAGAAACAATAAATTTAGAAAATAATAAATGAATAATTTAAAAAAATAGTTAAGATGATTTAAAAATTCAACATTATTTTGAAAAAAGACATGAAAAAATCTCTAGCAAGATCAGTAAAAAGCCGGCCTTCGCTGGTGGCACAGTAGTTAAGAATCCACCTGCCAATGCAGGAGACGTGGGTTCGAGCCCTGGTCCAGGAAGATCCCACATGCCGTGGAGCAACTAAGCCCAGGAACCACAACTACTGAGCCTGCACTCTAGAGCCCACGCGCCACAACTACTGAAGCTGGCGTGCCTAGAGCCTGTGCTCCACGACAAGAGAGGCCACTGCAGTGAGAAGCCCACGCACCGCAACAAAGAGTGGCCCCCGCTCGCCGCAACTAGAGAAAGCCTGCGAGCAGCAACGAAGATCCAAAGCAGACAAAAATAAATTAATTAAAAAAATTAAAAAAAAAAAGATCAGTTAAAAGCCAAGAGAATAGGCACAAATACATAACCTTAAGGGAAAAGAGGCTATAACTAGATAAGGAATAGTACTTTAAATCTTTAAGAAAATATGTTTTAATTTGTCTGAAAGTCTTAATGGGATGGGTGATTTTTCAGGAAAATAAAAAGAAACAAAAACGAAACAAGGAAGGAGTAGAAAACCACAGTACATCAATTTTGTCGACAAAAGTAAAAAAAAAAAAAGTCAAAGAAATATTCACAAAAAGCCAAAATAAAACATAACAAACATAATAGCAATCACAGCAATAATAACACACAAAGCTAGATCAATATCAATTACAAATATAATTGCAAAAATTCTACGTAAAACATCAACAAATCAAAGCCAGCAATGTGTTAAAAGAATAATACACATGACCAAGTAGAGTCTGTTGTAGGATTGCCAAGAATAATACATATGACCAAGTAGAGTCTGTTGTAGGATTGCCAAATATTTTTAGTTTTTTTAAAAAAAATCTACTAATATATTTTATCTCATAATATGTCAAAGGAGAAAACAATATGATCATCTCAACTGATACTAAAATAATATTTTATAACATCTAACATATTGTGTATTAAAACTTCTAGTAAACTAGATCGAAAAATACTTTGTTACATGATAGAGATTATCTTTCTAAAATTAACAACCAACCTCATATTTAATGCTGAAACAGAGATTATTTTGATAAGAACAAAACAGGCAAGCCAACCCTGTATTATTATGTCTTCCATGTATCAGTTTGGAATCAACTGAGAGGAGGCATCAGACAGATGGGGCTCAAAGTGTCAGCTTCACTACTGATAAAGCCAACTGAAGTAGGTGGCTTTAGATCTGAAGCCAGAGGAGCTTGCTAGGAATGCCTGAATTAGGCAACGTACACAGTCCCTGGCAGCTCTGACCCTCCTTTCCCCACCCACACCCAACAAGGACTGACACTTCCCAAGAAGCAGAGAGACCCAGAGTACCCTCTCCTCAGATACACAGATCCCAGATGAATCTAGAAGTGGCTAAGTCATGCAAGCAAATTCTTTCTCCCAGAGATACCAATAAAGTACTCCCAGAGTGAAAGGTATGAGATCAGAAGGAGGCCAGAAGCATCACAGAAGTACAAGTTTTGGTATATGGAAGCATGAGGCCAAGCTGAGCTCTAACAATATTCTACACCCTTCAGGAAGTTCATCAGTGTGTGATAAGTCAGGGAAAGAAATAAGAACAAGTATTAAAAAATGTCAAAATGAGCAACCATTATCTGCAGATGATACAGTTGTTTGGAAAATCCAAGCGAATCAACTGAAAAAGTATTAGAACTTATAAAATTGTTCAGTAAGCTAGCCTATGTCCCTCCCCAAATAAAAAGAATTAATGGCTTTTCTATATACCAGCAAAGTTAGAAAATTGGGCAAGGTGTAGAGGAGAGAATCCTGGAAAAATAAACTCACATCAATGTTCAGGAAATTCAATAAAAGAAGAACGTTGAGAGAAAATCTGCCTCACCAGACAGCAAAACACAGGGTAGAGCACCAATAATTCTTCCAGGTGTGTTAGCAGCAAAAGCTTCCATGGAAGATCAATGGAAGACAGTAGGAAGCTTGGAAACAGAAACAATAAATAGGTTTAGATTATGAAATATTGGCACTTAATTCACCAGGAAGGGAAGGATTTTCAATAAATGGAGTTGGGGTAGCTGAAAAAATAAAAAGTGAAATCTGTCGTATTATGCACCAAAAGAAGACCCAGAGGATTAAAAAAATAAAATACTGAAAATAAAATCATATCACCACTAAAGAAGAATATAGATACATGTTTTTATTATCTTGGGCTGAAGAAGAGCTCCCTAAATATTAAAACAAAGACAGAATCTAGATTTGCTCAAATAAGAAATTTGAAACTTCTAAATATAAAAAAGCCCTAAAAACAAATGGTAAGAGCACTTGTGAGAACTATTTCAGAGGATTGAGCCTTCACATGTAAAGGGCTTCTTACTGTTCAATAAGCACAACGCCAAGTCTCCAATGGCAACAGGGGCCAAGGACATTCATAGCCATCTCACAAAAAAGAATAAAAATGCCAATAAATCTCTTAAAGTGATGTTAAACTTCACTAGTATTCAGAGAAATGCAAATTAAAACCAGAGGTTAAATTGACAAATCTTTAAAAATGTGCATGCTTGTGTGCTGAGGTGACTTTAGGGAAAGGGGTATTTACATACATTTCTGGCAGATATACAATTACCAGAGGGCAGCATGCTATGGCATGATTTTATTTTTGGTAAAGCATGTATGAAATTAAGCTTGGAGAAAGATTGGAAGGACGGATTCCAAACGTTAACAGTGGTTATCTCTAAACGAGTATTTTTAAAAATCTGTATTTTCTCAGTTTTCTGCAATAAAATGATACTTTTGTAAGTATGCTGAGAGAGTACCCGCCCCCCTAAAAAAATAAAGAATACGTATATGAGAATAGTTTAGAAAACTTTGAGGAATGTGTAAAAGATGGAATTTCCCTAGAAGGTAGAAAGCAACAATGATTAGTGGTGTGGTACGGGTGTAGGGAATAGCAGACCCATGGAGCAGAGGAGAAGGTCAGAACTAGTTCTCAGTGGATGCTGGATCTAAAAATCGTTGAAGCTGAAAAACTATCCTTTGGAGGCTTGCAAGCCATTTCTGTGGTGGGGTTTTTCTTTGGGAGGGACTACTTGATGAACCCCGGCAAGTTGGCAAAAACCCAAATATCCAATTAACAGGGAATTGGCTGAATAAATTATGGTACGTTGATTCAATGGAGGTCTACAGAGCCACGGAAATCTGTGACGATAGAATATTTACTAGCATGGAAATTTGTTTACAGCTTATTTTAAGTGAAAATCTGGTTTCAAAGCTGAATGTATGTTGTGATCCAATATTTGTAAACAACAACAAAATAAACCAAAAACCAACCCTGTATTTATTTATTTAAAGATTTGAAGGATGTATTTTATTTTACTCTGTTCACTTACCTACATTATATTTTTTCTATAATGAGCATCTACATCTTTTATAAGAAAACACATAATAGATATAGTTGCCATAAAAATGTAAAAAAGGAGAGAATGGTTTTCAGGTCAGCAAGACTCAGTTATAAAATGACTAAATGAACCAATATATCCGAGACAAAGTCAATTAGGCAAAATGCTTACAGGGGTCTCCTGTTAAAGGGAAAAGACGTCTGGGCTCTGGACTCTAAATGGTAAAGACCCACAGGAAAAACCATCTATGTTGTGAGAAGGAAGCTTGAGGCCGCCCTGGCCAGTGCCATGACGTACCTGAATCACTTTTCTCGCTCTCTAGATTTATTATAAGGACTCGGCTTGCATGATTATGGAGGCTGAGAAGTCCCATCATCTCTGTAAGCTGCGGACCCAGGCAAGCCAGTGGGGTAGCTCCAGCCTGAGTCCAAAGGCCCAAGAACCAGGAGAACCAGTGATATAAGTTCTAGTCCAAGGGAAGGAAAAGACCAATGTCCCAGCCCAGACAGGCAGAGAGAACAAATTGTCCCTCCCTCTGCCTTCTTGTTCTATTTGCGTCCTCAACGGATTGGATGAGCCCCACCCACATTGGGAGGGCGTTGGCTTTACTCAGTCTTCCAATTCAAACGCCAGTCTTATCTGGAATCACCCTCACAGACACACCTACACATAATCTTTAACCGGATACCTGAACACTCTGTGGCCCAGTCAAACTGACACATAAAATTAACCATTCCAGTGATAGGCCTGTAATTGTGTGAGGTGGCAGAGGTTGGAACGTGCTTGTATTCTACGAGGTGTAAAGCTTACAGAGACAGAACTATTGTAAGTACTGCAGGAAGTGGAATAAATGCTGGAGCACACGGGCTGTCACCAGGTTGAGTTGGGGCCCCTGGCCTCTAGCGGAAGCAGAAGCACACCTGATGCTGGAGGGAAGCAGAAAGGCACAGATGCCCCACAGACAGAGGTAAGGTTGTCTCCAGGGACCAGAAGCGGAAGGGAGGAGAGCTAACAGTGTCTTTTCTTTGAAATGAGGGTCAAAGTCATTTGCTGAGGGGTGGGAGAGATGATCGGGGTAAAGAGCTTGAACACAGCAGTGAAAACTAGAAATATCTGGTGTGGCTGGTGGGCGAGGGAGCTGACACAGAGCAAATCGAAAATCTGTGTATGGCATCGAGAGCCTGTGAATTCTAGTGGCGTCTGCAGTAGGGGAAGCTTCGTGCTTTGAGCGTATCACACGTCTTACTGTTCTCTGAGCTATCACAAAGGGCTAAGGAGAAACAGGGCCTGTCTTTCATTTACCCTTAATCCAAAAGAATCGTCTTGGTGAGCCCCTATTGCAGGCTACAAAGGCTTGTAGAACAAGGTGTCTGCTTCCAGGACCAACTGGATAAGAAGATACAATAAGGAACTTGATCAGCTTGGGCATCAGAGGTGGTGCTAGGGAGAAGACCTCTTGTTGCAGTCACCAGAGAATTCATGGGCAGGTGGTTTTTGAATTGAGTCTTAAGGAATGGGCAGAATTTTGTTAGGGAAAAAGGTTCCCTCCCAGATGTAGAGAAGAAAGTGAGCAAAGGGATATGGAGGGTCCACCAGCTGTGTAGACCCGGCCAGCAGCGGTGGAAGTGATGCCGTGGGAAGGGGACATGGTCAGCATGCAAGGTCTTAAATGCCATTGGTGCCCAACTCTTCGAGTTTTTTGGAGGCAGCTTATGAAATGACCAGGGTGGCATTTTAGGAAGATTAATTTGCCATAGTTTATAGAGAAGAGAGGGGGTGCCTAGGAATAGGGAGAAGGCTCCAGGGTCACAGACATCTAAGAAGAGTGGCTAATGAGTGGCAAACCAATGCGATTAAACAATCCATGTGATTCTGCATCGAAACTTTTAATTTTAAATCCAGCACCCTAATTAAGCATAAATTATTTTGCCATTCAAATGTATTCTGGCTTGAAGCTCCCTCTCCGTTGGTGGTGAGAGGGGAGGAGGGAGGAGGGGAAGTAACCACAAGTCAACAATCAGAATTATCTGTAGTTCCTACTCAACGGTTCCGAGGGCTTGCAGCCGTTCCCCACGTATCTTATCTCTCTGCCTTCTCTGGGAGCTTGCCGTTCCTGGATGTGGACTGTGTTCTCAGGCAGTGATTGGTTCTTAGTCTGGCTCCCTCAGCCCTCCCCAGGTCTTTAGCCTGCAGGGTCCAGCTGGACTAGAGTCTGGAAGGGTTCACTGGTCTCCATGTATAGCGTAAATGAGAAGTCCAGTGTCACCAAGAAGAATTTCCAGGCACCACCCAAGGTCATCTAGGACACTCAAGGAGGTGGACGTCCACCTCCAGCTGGGCAGGGAAATGAGCCCCACCACTGAACCTCTGTGGGTGGTTCACACTGTCCCCAGGGGAAAGCTGGGAGGAATCAAAAGAAGGAACACAGAAAGGAGGGGATGGTCTTTTCAAGCAGACATGTAAGAGCAGCCCGGGTGTTTGAGAAGGTGTGGTTCTGCAGAGGTGTCATGTTCCCTCAGACCGATGGGCCACGGGGCTAATCCATCGTGCACAGGTCATCCCATCACCTCTCCTAGCAGCCAGGTGACACTATCACTGGGGGGGAGGAACGCGTGCCTGGGAAGAGGAGAGGGCTCACTCTTCTGGTACCTTGCCAGATGGCCTGGAGTGGCAGGGACCCAGGCCAGGGTAACCCTCCTTGAGTGGGAGTCTGTCACCGCTGAGTTTGGGACCCCCCATACGTGGAGGTCAGGATGAAATAGAGAGTCATCACATTTAACAAGTCTGCGTTCAACGCCTTCTCTGTTCCCTGACCCTGTAAGACGTTGGAGAGTCGAGACAGAAAAACCACATAATCCCTCCTCTCTAGGCTTTATATGATGGTTGACAAGACAACTACACAACTAGTTCCAAATCTAGAATTTTTTTTTTTTTTTTGCAGTACGCAGGCCCCTCACTGCTGTGGCCTCTCCCGTTGCGGAGCACAGGCTCCGGACGCGCAGGCTCAGCGGCCATGGCTCATGGGCCCAGCTGCTCCGCGGCACGTGGGATCTTCCCGGACCGGGGCACGAACCCGCGTCCCCTGCATCGGCAGGCGGACTCTCAACCACTGCGCCACCAGGGAAGCCCTTGGCTCTGTTTTTGAACGACCTCGGCCCCTCCCCACTCGAGGTATAGTTGGAAATCCTCCCCTGACTGGAGGAGAGGCTCATGTCCAGGGCTCCCGGACCAGCACAGGCCACCCTGGTGAAGCTGTTTTAGGGATGCTGAGAAATCCACTCACAGTTCCTCCATCCACTCCCCCCGGGAGGAGGACCAGTGGCGGGGTGAGGAGTGGGAGAGGTGACTTCCCAGCAATGGCCACTCACAGCACTGCCCACAGGGGATTTCTCTCCAGGGTGGGCCCCCCAGCAAATGGCTGCTGAGCCCAGGCCCTCCAGCAGGGAGCAGCAGCGGCCAGATGCCCGTCCTGCTAACCCACCGTCTGGTCCACTCACACCCCGGCTCAGAACTATAGCTATAACCCCTGGTAGGAGTGACCTTCATGATGACGACAGGGCACAGCCCTCGGGATGCTGTACGTCCGCTTGTGAAGGAGGACCAGGGCTATAGCAGCGAGAGCTGGGACCATGGGGACCTGGGATTTGCATTCAGTCACCTTGAGGCTGGGCAACACCCCTTGCCATCTCAGTCTTTGGAGCTGGTCTGGGTCAGCATCTTCCAGCCACGTGCCTTGTGGGTGAATTGATTTTTCTGAGCCTCAGTTGTCTCATCCGCAAGATGGGAGGGACACAGCACTTTCTTGTGCATTGATATATGAACGGTGTGGCCCCGAGGCAGGGGCACAGTCAATGTTCCTATTTTGATTATCTGAACGTCGTTCAGTGAGGCATCAACGTGGCACCGAGTGTACAGTATCAGGGCCCCGTGACCGTGGGCGTGACCTTTGTGAGGTCAGGACTTTCTCCCTCTTCCCTGCAGAGGACGGTGGATCTATTTGCTGACAACTCACGTGCCTGACACAGGTAAGAAGTCAGGCATTTTTCTCCCAGGGCTCTTTGATCGTAATAACGACCTCGCCGGGGGTCTAGACGGTGTGATAAACGAAGCACAAAATGTCCAAAGCTGGATGGAGGACAGAGGGCAGTGGCCTGGGTCTGTCCCTTCCTGTTGTCATGTGGGGTCTCCTCCATTTGGGCTTGGAGTAAACCATCTTTAGGGTCCATTCTAGCTCACAAGACTCTGATATCTGAACAAAGTTAATGCTTAGAATCCCCCAAGGCAGAGTCCACCGAGTATGGTAAAGATAAGAAAAAACCAGCAAACCTCTCCTCTGCCAACAAGACCTGAATTTTCATTAAATTTCTGCTCCAAAGCCGGTTTTTCCTGCTGTTCCGAAGGGGACGGGAGTGTTGCCAGTGGACCTAATCAGCTGCTGGCCTTTGCTTCCTAAGGTGATGGAACCAGTTGCCGGGTTGTTCCACTTTGTTCTTTCCTGGAGGTTTGGGGAATCAAAACAAGGCTGCTTCTGAGCAGACCTGGATAGTCACTGGGAAGGTGAGATCAAAGTGTGTCTGAAAGTAAAGGACCCATCGTTTCTTCTCCTTTTTAAAAAAAGTGTGGGAAAATATACATAACATGAAAGTTGCCCTTTTAACCGTTTCTAAGTGTGTAGTTCAGTGGCTTCAAGTACATACACATCATTTGGTCAATCATCACCACCGTCCTCTCCAGAACTTTTTTCATCTTCCAAAACTGAAACTCTGTCCCCATTAAACACCAGCTTCCCATTCTCCTTCCCCCAGCCCTTGGCAACCACCCTTACACTTGCTGCCTCTATGACTTTGACTCCTCTAGGGACCTCATAAAAGTGGGATCATACACAATTTGTCCTTTGGTGACTTGCTTGTTTCATTTAGCTTAATGTCTTCAAGGTTCATGCATGTTGTAGCCTGTGTCAGAATTCCCTTCCTTTTAAAAGCTGAGTTCCCCTGTATATATAGGGCACATTTTGTTTATCCCTTCATCCATCAGTGGGCACTTGGGTTGCTTCCATCTCTGGGGCTACTGTGAATAGTGCTGCCGTGAAGACGGGTGCCCATGCAATGAGGCCGCCCTGTGCCTTGCTTTCACTGTGGACCCCCTACCCCTGCTCAGAGGGGCTGCAGGAGTTCCTATTCCCAGCCCTGGGATTTCTCTCAAACAAAAGCAACTCTGATCTATTTACTTTCTGGAATGCCCAGGTATCTTCCAGAATGCTGCCACACAGAGCAGAGAAGAAATGATTGTGGTCTGCAATACTGGAAGCCAGGGGCTCCCTAATGTCCATTTTCCACCAAAATAGAATCTTAATGCGCCTCTTACGGCTCCATGTATTAGAATCAGCGCTGGGTATTGATTCAGACCACCCAGTGGTCTGAATCCTAATGGATCCTCTAAGACCCATTAGCCCAAGTATGAAAACGCCACGCCCCTTCAAATAAGAACAGACATTAACTTGTTGAAGCGCATTGTACAGAAATATTCTTCTGGAGCCTTCTGAGATCTGGCAGAAACTAGTGGGGCTTTGGCTTCTGTGTTTGAATGCTCTTCCCGACAATGACTGTTTAATCAATTCAGCTGATTTTTATGGCTGTTTCTGCCGGTCTTCCCGTGAATGTTTGAGGATGCGCATCCCCCCACTTTTTTTGGTCAGGGATGCATGCTCCCTATTCCTCTAAAAGCAGCACTGAGGTTTTTTGTGTGTGTGTGTGGTATGCGGGCCTCTCACTGCTGTGGCCTCTCCCGTTGCGGAGCACAGGCTCCGGACGCGCAGGCTCAGCGGCCACGGCTCACGGGCCCAGCCGCTGCGCGGCACGTGGGATCTTCCCGGTCCGGGGCACGAACCCGTTTCCCCTGCATCGGCAGGCGGACTCTCAACCACTGCGCCACCAGGGAAGCCCTGAGTTTTTTAGTTAATCAAATTTAGTTAAAAGGAGGGAAAGTGGGCAAAAGACATGAAGAGATATTTCACCGAAGAGGAGATCCAGATGGCGAATAAGCACACACAAAAAATGCTCGGCGTGAGTAGCCATCAGGGAAATGCAAGTTTAACAAAAAATGACAGTCAGATGTCTCTGCACACCTATCAGAATGGCTAAAATAAAAAATAGTGACACCACCAAATGCTGACCAGGATGTGGAGAAACTGGATCCCTCATCCATCGCTGCTGAGAATGTAACGTGGTACTGCCACTCCGGAGGGCAGCCTGACCATTTCTTATAAAACCAAACACGTGATCTTCATAGACCCAGAAATTTCACTCCTGGGAATTTATTCCAGAGAAATGAAAACTTGTGTTCACACAAAAACCTGTACAAAAATATTCATAGCAGCTTTTTTGGATAATAAACCCCAACTGAAAAAACCCCAATACAAATATTTCCTTACATTCTGTGGGTTGTCTTCTCAGTTCCTTATTTTTAAAAAGATAGTTTAAATGCATTGGTATGTCTGCTTTGAAAGCCACAGAAGAAGCAGCAAAATGTAAAGTCATAACTTCTGAAAATTTTGATTCTGAAGACCTGAGAATGAGCTGTGTGGACTCGTCAGGTGACCAGTTTTAGGGACAAAGAAACTGAGGTTTGGGCAGATTGAGTTTTGCTGAAGGTGTGTACACACCCATTGGCGACAAAACTGAGCTTGCACTGGGGTCTTCTTCCCTGTTCTGTGTTCTTTATTCTCACTTTCTTCTTCTTTTTTTTGTTTCTTTGGATAAAGCATAGATTGACTTTCATTTCTTACTAATTTAAGGAGGTTCCTTTTGTTGATAATACTTAGGGTTTTTCTATCAGTGGGAAGACTCTTGAAATACTTTTCTATGTCTATTCCTTTATGCAAACAATGCTTTGCTTCCTGCCAGGCCTAAAATCAAAGGCTCCCAAAGTATTTTCCACTTGTGTTTCAGTGACTTCATTGAATTTTCACATAAGCACACGTGACTTTGACCCGCCAGGACTAATTCCTGGAACTTTGTGTTAACGTGTTTTGGTACATCTACATTTTCACAAAAACCATTGGTTTCTTACCTTTGGAAAATCAGGGAAAATTGTGGGCATTATTGCCATGACACAAGTGGCCAAATGGCCACGTGAATGGATGACATTTAGGGGCCCCTGGGACAAAGTATACAACATGAGTCCTGCCTAATGAACTGCCCCTCCTTGTCTGCCATGTTCAGTCTGGTGGCATCTGCAGGTGTGATGGATTTGCTCCCTGACGGCAGAAACTCAAAGGTGATGGCTCCATACGGTCCCTTGGTTGGCTCAAGGGTACCAAACAGGGGTGCTCAGGCAAATTTCCTCTGACTTGCCTTCTTCCTGATTTCCAGCGTGTAAGTAGTGTCTAGAAGAAAAGTGCTGAAAAGTTATGTACATTTGAGTCACCTGGGATGTGATAACTGCAGAGTCTGATTCCCTAGGTCTGCGGTGGAGCCCAAGATGCTCTATTCCTAATGACGTTTTCAGGCGCCAGCTGTATCAGTACCATCTGAGAGCTTGTCAGAAATGCAGCATCTTGGACCCCAATCCTGACCCACGGATAAGGGACCTGCGTGTTAACAAGCTCCTTGGGAGATTCAAACGCACATCCAGCATGAAGAGGGGCTGCTCAGGGATGCAGCAGTGCAGCCACTGCAGGAACCCTGAGCTGCTGGTGTCAATCCACGGACAGCACCTGCACTGAGATTCTGCCAGGAGCCTGCCTGGTACCCAGGCGGGTTCTTTGAGACCAATCTGGATCTTTCATGCTTTTTCCTTTCAGGCCAACTTGATGACCCACCACTGCTCCCTCCTTCTTCCCTTCCTCCCCCGCTGGGCTTCTTAGTTAATAGGCATCTGTTTTGTACAATGGACCTTCTCCCCATCTTACAAGCTGTATTCTCACTAAAATCCCAGGGACTCAGGCACAGATGGGGTCTGGCGGGCAGGGTCTGAGGACATTTTATTGACCTGCAGATGCCCTAAGGCATCCTAGAGGTGGCCACGTGACAGCAGCATCCCTCCCCTTCACGGAAGTTGGGGCCTGGGCTAGGGGGCAATGGGCAGGGAGAGAGGCCATTTGGCTCATAGAAACTTAGGAGAGTTTATTGACCTAATAATACCAGCGGGACACCGTGGTGTCCCCAACCTGTCTCCAAGAAGCCAACTTTCAAGGAGGTTTTATTGGCCCCAATATACCATCTCCTCCATTCTCCTGGTTTGGCTTCCTCTTATCACCAAGACAATCTCCATTCCACTGGGATTCACCAAGGCAACAGGGAGGAAGGCTTTGAAAAATGCATTCTGTTCAAAGGACCTTAGCTCTTCCCTCCTCCGTCAATGGAAGTCATTAGGATTTAACATTTCCCAATTATATACGTCAGCTGAGATGTGTGTGTGTGTGTGTGTGTGTGTGTGTGTGTGTGTGTGTGCATCTGGGTATGGCAGCGATGGTGGTTTGTAGTCGTGTTCTAATGTAATTGGCCAAGGCAAACAGAAAATAATGGGCAAACACAGATTTATGTAGCTTTGGGCACGGCTTTTCGAATCCGCAATTCTGATAAGGAGAGAAGAAAGCAGATGCCAAGTTTTCCACTCTTTTGCATTTCGTCCAATTCCATTTGACTAGTAAGCCTGTCTGGTTAATATCACACTTCTTGCAGCTTTAATTCACCACTGTTACTCTGTGTGTAAATTATCAGAGAAGTGAAGACAAGTTACGTCCCCTTCCTCACTGCATAACCCCTCCCATCCTGCACCCCATTTTCTCCACCATTACAAGTCCTACCCCTGTGACAAAGTGGGGGCATCTTTAAGGGGGATGGGGGAGTGAGCTTGCAGTGGAGTCTGCACTTGACCATCAGAGCTGTTTGTCCTCAAAGGTGGGTCTTGTCCTCTCCCCACCTTGTGCATGCAGGGCTGCCCACCTGAAGCAGGATCGTCCCTTAGTGTTTGGACTCTAGGGGAGACATCTAGATGGATTCATCCATTTCTGGATTCTCTGTGCTAAAGATTTGTTTCTTCCGTGTCCAGTGTGGGCATAGCCCCTATAGAGCACCCGTCTCAAGCATCTCCTCTGCATCCTGAGGTCACCAGTCATAAGAGCACGTAGGAGGGTAGAGCACCTCCCAGGAGGTAGGAGGGGGCACAGGTAGAGGCTGGTTAATGCAGGTCTCTGACCCTTGAGCCAGCTGCCCTGTACAGCACGCTCCATTTCTTTTTGAGGGACTCTTGCTAAAATGCTCTTTTAGAGCATATATATATATATATATATTTTTGTGGTACGCGGGCCTCTCACCGCTGTGGCCTCTCCCATTGTGGAGCACAGGCTCCGGACGCGCAGGCTCAGCGGCCATGGCTCACGGGCTCAGCTGCTCCGCGGCATGTGGGATCTTCCTGGACCGGGGCACAAACCCGCATCCCCTGCATCGGCAGACGGACACTCAACCACTGCTCCACCAGGGAAGCCCTTAGAGCATATTTTTAAGTGCAGTGTCAAGACGGTGACTTTCTATCCCTCGTAGCCTGAAGCTCCTCTCCCCATCACTTCATTTTTGAAAACAATTTGTTTCATTTTTGAAAGAACGCTTAACATGAGATCTACCTGTTTAAAGCACACAATATAGCCTTGTTGCTATAGTTACAGTGTTGGGTACCACATCTCTAGAGCTTATCCATGTTGCTTCACTGAAATTTACATCCGTTGATTAGCAGCTCCCCATTTCCCCCTCCCACCACCCATTGCCTCATTTTGATGCAAATTCAGATGCTTGCCAAAATCCTCCGCGACCATCACAAGCAGGGTTAAGGTGTGCACACACGCCCAGCTCCCGGCAGCAATCTTCTAGGAGATGTCTATCTGCCAGTGAGTGCAGAAATGGCAATCTGACGGAGGCACTTTTCCTGCTCTGTTCTCAAGGTATTTGGAGTTTATTTCGACCCTTTCCTGACAGTGGCTTCCTTGCCCCTTTCTCTTTCCCTTTGTGTCTGGTGTGGCAGGAGGCGCTGGATCTTTTCAACACACGGCAGCACGGGTGTCACGGCCCGCCTGCTTTCCCGTTGGCAAGTGACCCCAGAGATGGTGGAAGTGTGGCAGCGCTGGGGCCCCTCTGAAGGCATCTACAGGTGCGAATGATTGAGGGAATGCGTCCATTGAGGGCTGGCTCTGCCGACCTTACTCACATCTGCCTTTGGCCGGTTTCTATGATGACAGCAATGGTTGACAGGCATCGTCTGCTGGGGGCGTCCATGACCCAGGCTGGGGCCTCACCCCTGGACGGCTGGCAGGAGGCCGCGGCCCTGTAGTCTATGATTTTCACTCCCCTCTACTTTCTGCTTTTTGTGTAGATGAAACTTTGACCCAGCTGGGCCACTTTTGAGAATCTATCGAGCAGAAATAGATGAGGCACTGAGCAAAGCTCTGTGCGAGATGACATTTGTTGTGGCCTGACTGTTATGGCCCAGATGGTCAGCTGTGGTCGGCGGCGTGTGGGATCTTCCCAGACCGGGGCACGAACCCGTGACCCCTGCATCGGCAGGCAGACTCTCAGCCACTGCGCCACCAGGGAAGCCCTTCAGGATCCATCTTTTAAGGCAAAGTCATGGTCTTCCCCGCCAGACCCTGGCCAGTGATAATGATCCAATAGAAGAAGCTAGTGACTGATGACCAGGTGAAACACACAAGGAGGACTCCAGAAGCTTACTTGTACTGTTTCCTATCAGACAGGCAAGGGCTTGGCTGGGACCACAGGACCAGGCACAGTCAGCTGAGGTTTCCCCCGGTGGCCAGGATCCACCTCGAGTCCAAGTCCATGCCGTGCTCAGTCAGCTCACACTTGAGAACCACCTTCATCACGAGGTTGATAGATGCCTGTGCCTTGTACAAAATGGGACTAAAGGAATCGCCGTTTCACTAAGTGTCTCTTTTCACTCATGGTCACTCTTTCCTCCCTTTTCGACATGTACTTGTCCATCCCCCAAATGTTCTGTCATCCCAAGGAAGGGACAACCCTGTGATGGACATTTCCTGTGAGCATATGCAGAATGGATGAGATGTCAGGGACAAGCAGAGGTGTGGAGACCCCCCAAGCAGACAAAAAATGGGCATTCTTTAAATATTTGTACATTTACTTACTGGAGATGGTAGAATAGCTTATATTCTATTAGTAAACAAAGATACTTATTCATAAAATGACTTATCGCCATCTTTACATTTAGAATAAGATTCCCGATGTGTCCTGGATGTCACAGAGCACACTCCCTACCTGGAACTGACCAAGAGTGGTGCTTGCGAATCTCCACTTGAGGGCACTGTGGTCCCAGGGTTGTTCTGGTGTCCCTTTCAACTGGAACCCTGGGCAAGTGCCTGACGGGTCCAGCTCTTCATCAAACTCTCAACGTGCTCCTTGAGGAACAGGAGAAGTTTCCATTCTCGTCAAGGACAAAGGCCTTGAGTCAAGTGACTGGCTAGTCTGTGCTGGCTTTGCACAGAGCGCATTGGATGTCCTTGGCCACTGGAGAAGCGATGCCAGTCTCTGCAGGGGCAGTGAGTTCCCTGCTGCCATCCACGCGTGGGTGACTGTCCCAGTTTGATTCCATATTGGTGGGAGAGAGGCTGGGTTCACCTTCCTCACAGAGCCGAGGATCTGGGCTGGAGAGCCCCTTGGTGCCCAGCCTTGGAAACCAAGCTCAGGAAGCAACGGTAGAATCTGGTGTGGTCAGGTTGTCATCTTAGTGTTAGCTGACCTATCACTCTTCCCCTTCCCAGGACCAGGAGAGAAGGCAGGAATGGGCTTCACCAAGGTCAAATGTAGCCCCAATCCAGATCTGGAGCATCTGAAGGACGGCACAGGCCAGTCTGTAGGTGCAGACTGAGCCCAGACAGCCCTGCAGCTCTTCCCTCACTGGGCACAGCACCACCGTGCTCCAGGGACGAACACAAAACCTGTCACTCCAGATCTTATCAGCTCATTATCATAAGCACTATTTAATCCTGGCAACACAAGAATCCCTTCCTTGTGTATGTGTGAGTACGTATTATGCAAGATTCAAAGTCACTTGATGCCATGAGGAAAGTAAAAAGACTCTCTGCATAGGGCAGAAATAATTTGCAAGACCAACTTGGGGTAGAGGGTTCTCAAATGAACTCCAGTGGTCCGACAGCTTTCAGAGGGCCAGGCAGGCACCCCCTTTGAAGAGCTGTGCAACAAAAGGCCCTGGCTAGGGGCATTATAATTTGCTCCAACCAGTTCCAAAGACTCCTATTTTCAATGATGTTAAGAGAAATACTAATGTCACAGGACGTGGGCATTGTGCTTGGTATAAGTACACGCACAAAAGCTAAGCGAGGGTATTTTGGATGTCTTGTTGGGGAGGATGTAATTAAATTTACCTTGGAGAACGCTTTGAAGTCTGTGGCTCACTGTTTTATGTAAAGGTAACGTTCCCCATCAGCTCATCTGTCAGTTGTAGAATTCTCGCAAATTGGGAAAGTTGCCGAGGCAGAATCAATGTTTCCACTTGGAGTAAAATGATCTTTCAGGAGGGAGGATGTCATCCCTGCTCCGGCTGTTTGAGTCAAGCACGATGGTCACGGGGGGTGACGTGCTGTGTTCAGTGAGCTGTGGGAGCCCCCAGGACTGGGTGTAAGTCTGGGCTCCGAGCATGGCAGCCCCGCGTGTGCCACGGGGAGACTGAGGTTTCTGGGTGGCATCAGCTTCTGTTCAGGCCCAGCCCCGCTAGGGTACCACCCAATGAGACGTCCCCACTGCTGAGCCCCATAAACATGGGAGCCTGGCTGGTGGGGAAAGCACCACATCTCACTGGGTGGATGGCACTGGAAGTGGCCCGTGTGAACCACACCCAGTGCAGAAGCGCTGCAAGTGGGCTTCTTTGTTTAAAATATTTGTCGATTTATTTTTTATTGAAGCGTAGCTGATCTGCAGTGTCATGTTAGTTTCAGGTGGACGGCACAGTGGTTCAGTTATTTATATACATATATATGTAATTCAGTTATTTTTATATCTATTCTTTTTCAGATTCTTTTCCCTTACAGGTTATTACAAAATCTCGAGTAGAGTTCCCTGTGCTCTACAGCAGGTCCTTGTTGTCTATCTATTTTATATACAGTAGTGTGATTCTGTTAATCCCAAACTCCTAATTTTTCCCTCTCCACCCCTTTCCCCTTTGGTGACCGTAAGTGTGTTTTCTATGTCTGAGTCTCTTTCTGTTTTGTAAAGAAGTTCATCTGTCTTTTTTTTTTTTTTTTAAGATTCCACATGTAAGCGGTATCATATGATATTTGTCTTTCTCTGTCTGGCTTACTTCACTTAGTATGACAGTCTCTCGGTCCATCCATGTTGCTGCAAATGGCATTATTTCCTTCTTTTTTTAAAAAATTTATTTATCTATTTATGGCTGCGTTGGGTCTTCGTTGCTGTGGACGGGCTTCTCATTGCAGTGGCTTCTGTTGTTGCAGAGCACGGGCTCTAGGTGCGCGGGCTTCAGTAGCTGTGGCTTGAAGGCTCTAGGGCACAGGCTCAGTAGTTGTGGGGCACGGGCTTAGTTGCTCCGCGGCACGTGGGATCTTCCTGGACCAGGGATCAAACTCGTGTCTCCTGCATTGGCAGGCGGATTCTTAACCACTGCGCCACCAGGGAAGCCCTATTTCCTTCTTTTTATAACTGAGTAATATTCCATTGTATATAATACCACATCTTTATCCATTCGTCAGTGTACATCTATGCAAATGGGCTTCTAAGGGGTTGACAACACCTCCCCTTCATATCCTGGACTGTGCCTTTGTCCTACTTGCGTCATAACTCGATAAAAACACACATGCGCATCCCTCTTATGGATATTCACATTTTGATAAAAGACTATTGGAAAGTTTTCTTTCAAAAGGACGACTCTCTAAATGAAATTTCAGGTAGTCAGAGAGCAGGTATTAATGGGATTGTCCAGAAGGGAATACTCATTTATCTTTAGTGTTTTTGCTTGGAAGTAGCAAACGTTCTTGAATTCATACACTTGAGTCCACAGTTTAAAAATTGGAGGTAATTTTTCATGTTTCC
Organism: Neophocaena asiaeorientalis asiaeorientalis; assembly: GCF_003031525.2. Classification (NCBI taxonomy): domain Eukaryota; kingdom Metazoa; phylum Chordata; class Mammalia; order Artiodactyla; family Phocoenidae; genus Neophocaena; species Neophocaena asiaeorientalis. The sequence goes on from NW_020173945.1 coordinate 2,338,347, forward strand.
ATTTGTGGTAGAGGCTGGGCATACAGCTTTCCTATATTTCTCCCCCTCTCCTGCTCTCGAGCGTGGCCGTGTGATTGCATAGTGACCAAGGAGATAGACCTGATGTGTACACTGTTGCAGGCCTGGCCCCTAAAACCTTTCCACTGGTCCTCTCTGCTCTCCTCCACCCCGATAAGCTCTCAGGGGCTTTGCACAATAGAAGCTTCTCGGCCGTTCGGAGTCCACTTGAAGGTGAGGGAGGACTTCTCCCTGGGTTCATCCAGCCTCTCACTTTGCTCCTCTGGTGGACTGTATGTTCTAGTGCAGCTTGGGGGAGGATGGAAAACAGACGGATGTCTACCATGTCGGGTGGTGGTAAATAAAGCATAGTCAATACAACATGAAACAAGACAGGAGGACAGAGGAGCAGGGTGGGCACTACTGTTGGAGATGGAGTTGACCCCGAAGCGGGGCCAGCAAGATGCTCGGCTGGTGCCTGGAGGATGCAGAAGCAGCCGAACTCCCCATGGGGCCACCTGAGCGGTGCTGACGCAGCCTGAGTAAGACATCGTCAGACGCCAACGGTCAAAGATGAAAGTTGCCCCTGCTCTCCAAGATGAGGACCACCTCTGACCAGATAGGGCCCCAGCCCTAAAGCTGTAGCTCTGGGACATAGAATAAGCCAGGATGCTCAGAGAATCACGTGCGGAGCGAGAGCACGCCGGCTCTGACCTCTAGCTGTTTACTGTCTTCATCAGCGCGGGGGCTGCTTCTCTCGGGATAAAACCCTCGGCGCTGTGCTCCATTTGCTGTGTGGTGTTGGACATTCAGCTGCACGTAGAGGACTCTGCCCTGTGATATTTGGGGTGCTTTCTCAAGAATGTGTCTGGATCCCAGCTGTTTAGGAGGTGGGGTGAACCTGGTCACGGTCCTCTTATCACAAATGACCCTGTCGTGGATTAAGCTTACAGATCCCTCATCTCTGGAATGCTTCTGTCCTACGGGCAATAGGAACTCAGAGCTAGAAGGATCCTTATGGGGTTCACCCCAGGTCTTTATAGACGAGAAAACAAACATGGCTCCCTGGGGGCCCCCAGGATGGGCCCCACATCACCCTGCGTTCAGCTTCCCTCCTCCGAGTTGAGTGTGTGGTCTGGTGGTGTCGGCGAGCAGCGCTTTGTGACGCTGGGAAGACTGCTGACCTCTCTGACCCCACCTGGGGAGCAGGGAGTCTGCTTTCGATTTGCCGTGGATGCACTTGCAGCCTCTCCTGGGCCACCCTCCTGCCCTACCTGCTCCACGTGCAGCCGGGAGCCGTGGGTGTCCACGTCAGCCTTTCCTGCCACAGCTGGGGTCTCCGCGACTCCCTCCCTCGAGGAGCAGGAAGCGGATGTTTTCACGAAACACTCGCTCAGTGTAGACAGTAAATACACAGCTCCAAGCCCAGTAGCACCTGTGGGGACATCTCCCCAATTTGCTGCTCCCCAGTGCCCACTCCTCCCCTGCGGGGAGGCCTGAGGCTCAGGGATGCGAGGGTCACAGGCATCTGCCATCAGCCCTGCTGAGGAAATGGGGGCTGCGGGAGGGGGATGTGCATATAGCACGTGTGTACATGCGTGTATGCATGTGAACGTGTGCATGTGTAGCGTGTATAGCACGCGTACATGCGTGTGTGCATGCGAACACGTGCATGTGTGTAGCAGTCTACGTGTGTGTATGCATGTAACCGTGTGCGTGTGTGGGGTGTGTATAGCATGTGAACGTGTGCGTGTGCATAGTACGTGTGCATGTGCATGCATGCATGCGAACATGTGCATGTGTGTACAGCACACGCGTACGTGCATGCATGCATGTGAACACGTGTGTGCGCACGTGAACGTGTGCACGTGTATAGCGTGTGTACATGTGTGTATGCATGTGAACGTGTGCGTGTGCATGTGCATGCATGCATGTGAACATGTGCATGTGTGTACAGCACACGCGTACGTGCATGCATGCATGTGTGTACATGTGTGTATGCATGTGAACACATGCATGCGTGTATGTGTTTATAAGTGTGGGGTGCTTATATATGCGTGTATCTGTGCATGTGTGTTTATATGTCTGTTGGTGTGCTCATGTGTGTGGGCATGTGTGTTTGTGGGGCATGTGTGTTTCTGCATGCAGTGTGAATATGTGTCGTGTGTGTGTGTATGTGTGGCTGGGCTGGCCCGAGGTCACCCGGCTCATTTGTGTATTTGGACCCAGCCCAGCTCAGCCTATGGTGCTTTCCAAGAAGCCATGGCCCTCCTCCTAGACACTGGCTGACCTCCCTCCAGACAGGCGGGGAGAGGCCTGAGGATGGGTCAGAGTGAGGCCACCCAAGGGCTCTAGAGAGGGAGCACGGATATCCCAGAGGGGTGATGGACGTCTACCAGACCCCCAAACTGGCCCTCAACAAGGGAAACAGAGTCAAGTGAAATGGTTGGGGATGGACGGTGAGGGGGGGACCCGGCAGAGAGCCTCCTGGCTTCTCACAGGGCGTGCACCCTGGCCCTGGGGATGCAGGAGTGTCCCCCCTCCCCTCCCCCACCCCCACCTTCATCGCAGCGCTGTGTTGTCATCTCCCCTGTAGTGCAAGCTCTGTGGTCATGGAACCGCAAGCGGTGCTCACAGAGACCTCACTTGGCGCCGGCCGCTGTGCTGGGCGCACGGGTCATAGCTGGGGTCGCTATTCCCAGCAGCCCCGCAGGGTGGAGCCCAACTGCCTGCCTGGTGAGAAAGTGGAGGATGCAGGGCCAGGAAGGGTGAGAGCTGCGGAGCCTGGGCTTGGGCCAGGCAAGGCCTTTGCTCTAAACCACTAGAATTGACTGCAGAGACCAAATTGCTAAGATGCTTAATCCCTAGGCCAAACGGAAGAGCGAGGTACTGTGTCTGTCTGCCACGTGGAGGAACTGGGTGAGCTGGGGTGAAGAGAGAGTCATCCCACTACAGTCCAGTGCGTGGGGTAGGGGAGCGGGGGGCAGAGCTCAAAACTCCTGGAGGCCGACTCCTGGGCTCCCGTTTGCCTCCCAAAGCCCCATATGAAAAGTGCACTTCAGAATGTGTATGAGGCAATGAACCCGTACTGAGTACATCCCACGTGCTGGGGGCCCGAAATACACGGTCTTAGGTAGTTATATGGGCACTAAGTGTGGCCATTTTGAAGAGGAAAGGAATCAGACCTGCCAGGTACTCATGGAGTCTCAGCTTCTCCATCCGGAAAACGTTCCTGCAGGGATGAGGCCAGGCGGCCATAAGCCGGATCCCTTAGACAAGGTCGGGTGCCCAGTACTTACACCCTTTGTGCAGATCTGGACACACACATTCATTGCACAACCGTTTCATTGATGTCCCTTCCCCCACTAGACTGCAAAGCAGCTCCCCTGGGCATCTCGGTGTCTGGCACGTAGAAGGCGCTCAATAAAAGACTTGGAGAGCGAACCCCACACCACTGCGATGCTGCAACCGTGACTTCTAGTGACCCGGGATGGTTAAGGGGACCATGCATTGGCGAATGAGTGATTCTAATGGTGGGGATCACAGGTGCTTGGAGACACATAGTTTGGGTCAAGCTCCCTTTGATTTTCCAAACCTCACTGTTGAGATAGCTGCCAGCTTGGTTTCAAGCTCACTGGTCTTTCGTGGTTCCTCTGCTTTCGTTAGCATCATTCATGCCTCTCTTAATTAAACTCTTCAGACCTGCGAGGACATCAGAAGCCACTTCTCTCAGTTGTTTGGGTCCCACAATGTCCTTAGTGGCTGAAAATAGTGTCGCTCTTTTTTTTTTTTTTTGCGGTACACGGGCCTCTCACTGTTGTGGCCTCTCCCGTTGCGGAGCACAGGCTCCGGATGCACAGGCTCAGCGGCCATGGCTCACGGGCCCAGCTGCTCTGCGGCATGTGGGATCTTCCCGGACCGGGGCCCGAACCCGCATCCCCTGCATCGGCAGGCGGACTCTCAACCACTGCGCCACCAGGGAAGCCCTAGTGTCGCTCTTTGAAACAGCCCTGTGACACCGACCACCGTGACTGTCTTCATATCACACATGGATGGAGGGTTAGGAAGAGCCTCAAAAGTAGCTTCCTCAGGGCTTCCCTGGTGATGCAGTGGTTGAGTCCGCCTGCCGATGCAGGGGATGCGGGTTCGGGCCCCGGTCCGGGAAGATCCCACATGCCGCAGAGCAGCTGGGCCCGTGAGCCATGGCCACTGAGCCTGCGTGTCCGGAGCCTGTGCTCCACAACGGGAGAGGCCACAACAGTGAGAGGCCCGCGTACCGCCAAAAAAAAAAAAAAAAAGTAGCTTCCTCAGCGTTAGGGGTCTTAAACTTGCTAGTTCTGGATGGAGGTGTTTGTTTAAGCCCGGATGGTCTCAAGAACATCTTCGAAGGAATGCCGTGTTAGCCCGCAGTTGTTCTGGACCCGGAACCTGCTGGTTCCTCAGGGCAGGCAGAGGGCAGAGCCACCGAGAGTTTTAATTCCACTTTAATCAGATTGCATTCCATAGATGCTCCCTTAATGAGGGTTAATGACATTAATTACTGTCCCCTTCATTTCAGAACACACTCCAGAGGAGCTAATTGTCACATAATGACCCTGGAACAGCTCAGGCCCCAGCAGAACTCCCAGGAAGGGTCTGTTTCCCTTTCTTTCCCCCAGTCCCTCTGCCCTTCCACCCCACACACTCTCTTATTTGCTTTCCTCCCATCAGGGCTGTCATGTCTCCTGTCTCTGCGTCAGATGGGAATGGGAGTTGTAGCACATGGCTGCATCGCTTTCCCAGGGGGACCTTGGATTTTAAACATGGATTGCTGACAAGCTCGTAGTCTGATGAGCTGCCCAGTGGATGATGACGTCATGAGCATCCTCCTGCAGGATGGGTGGGTGAGCGCCTGGTACCCTGGCCAGAGTGACCCAAATTAAAAATGCACAGCTAGGGACTTCCCTGGTGGCGCAGTGGATAAGACTCCGTGCTCCTAATGCAGGGGGCTTAGGTTCCATCCCTGGTCAGGGAACTAGATCACACATACATGCCGCAACTAAGAGTTCACACGCCACAACTCAGGAGCCCATGAGCAGCAACTAAGGAGCCCGGCTGCCACAACTAAGACCCAGCACAACCAAATAAATAAATAAATAAATATTAAAAAAATAAATAAAGGGACTTGTCCCAACAGGATTAAAATCTTAAAAAAACTAAAAAATAAAAGTGCATGGCCAATCTGACCCAATAACTTCTTCTGTTTTTATTGAAGTATAGATGATTTACAATGTTGTGTTAATTTTTGCTATACAGCAAAGTGATTTATCACAGGATATTGAGTATAGTTCCCTGTGCTATACAGTAGGACCTTGTTGTCTATCCATCCTATATATAATAGTTTGCATCTGCTAACCCAGCCTCCCACCCCATCCCTCTCCCCCCCTCCCCCTTGGCAACCACAAGACTGTTCTCTATGTCTGTGAGTCTGTTTCTGTTTCATAGGTAAGTTCATTTGTGTCATATTTTAGATTCCACATGTAAGTGATAACATGTGATATTTGTCTTTCTGACTTACTTCACTTAGTATGATAATCTGTAGTTAATAATCCATGTGGCTGTAAATGGCATTATTTCATCCTTTTTAATGACTGCATAGCATTCCGTTGCCGTAACTTCTGTTTTTAGGGATTTATCCCACAGATCTTTCTCCTGTACATGTCCACACAGAAGAACGTTTAAAGGTATTCATTGTAGCACTGATGTAATAGCAAAGGGTGGATGTAATCTAAATGTCTGACCAAGAGTGGACTGGTCAGATGAATTATGCTATATCCACCAGGTGGGTGCTACATAGCTAATGTAAAATGAGGCCAATCTGTGTGTGCTGATATGAAACAATACCCAAGGTATATTATTAAGTGAAAAGAGCAAGGGAGTGGAACAATATATACGCTATGTAACCACTTGTATAAAAAAAGTGAAATATATTTTCGTGAGTATACGTGCAGGAATCTACCCATCCCCTGGCACACATACAGAGCAGGACGCCATGGTACAAATACCGTCAAGTGCTGGGCTATAGCTTGTCAGGCTCTTGTGCAGTTTGCAGTGACCTACAAGGGGGCCCACTCTGTACAGAGTTGAGGGCACCTGTGAGCTGGGCAAAGCCGGCTGGGGTGGGAGGACATAGTGGTTCTTGGTAACCAGGTGGGGCTGGCTGATGGGAGCCACGTGGAACAGAGTGAAAACCTAGCACTGGAAAGGGCAGGGAGTCACAGTTTGGGAGAAAACAGAGGGGCCAGTGGAGATCACGTCTCAGTGCCATGAGAGAGTGAGCCCATAGGGATGATATTTAGATGACCGTTACCAATTTTTAAGACTCAAAATTACTCCAAAGCTGCACTGTTCAATATGCTAGGCACTCTAGCCACATGTGGCCATTTAAATTCTTTAATTTTCTATTGAAGTATACTTGATTTACAAGGTTGTGTTAGTTTCAGGTGACCAGTGAAGTGATTCAGATATATATATATATATATATTCTTCTTCATATTCTTTTCCATTATGGGTTATTACAAGATTTTGAATAGTTAGTTCCCTGTGCTACAGATACAGTAGTGTGTATGTGTTAATCCAGACTCCTAACATCCTCCCACCTCCCCCTTTGGTAACCATAAGTTTGTTTTCTATGTTTGTGGGTCTGTTTCATTTTCTATAAATTAACTAGTAATTGTTTAGTAAGCTTTACCTCCACAGGTTTGTATGAGTTCTGAAAAGTGTGCTTGTTTATCACAGTCAGACCAAGTTAAAAGGTGTTGTCCACCATTAACATTTTCATAACGCTTATTCCTTTACAATCATGATTTTCATTGCTTTACAATCCAGATCCTATTATTTTGCAATGAACACCAAACCCTAGAGCTTGGAGCGCTCATCTTGGGTCAAAACCAAGAGTCTGCTCCCATGACATGTGAAAGAAAGGGTCTCCGTGGGCCACCCTGGAGAGACGAACATTTCACTGCTCTCTGAGCTTAGGATGTGGAGTCCGCCCACCTCTCAGGCCACTTTGAGCCTTGGCCAGGCACAGTCTGGGGTGGGTAAGGGGAGGGCAGGCAGACCGTCTGCAGAAATTGGGGTTCCTTTGGTATGAGAAGGCAAATCTACCGCGGGGCACCGGGAAGGTGGAGTTTGTTCAAGAGGACAGACTCTGAGGGATGGTCTTCCAGTTTGTACAGAGCACATGCAGAGCACGGGAGCCTGGGGCTGTCTCTTTCTGTCCTAATTTGTATTTATGTCCTGTACAGACACAGGCTGAGAGGTATGTGCTGGTGGCCAGAAGACAGCTGGGAACCACTGGTAGTTTTGGGCATTAAAGATCTAACCCGCTGAAAATCCCAGGAAAGCCTGGAGATCTAGCTTGGTCTACGGAGTAGGAGATTGTAGAACTTTCTGCGGTGTAACCAAAAACTGCGCAATAGTTAATTTGAATTAAATTCCAGTAAATTTATCGCAGCTCAATTTGTCTCCTTCCTTTGTGTTCTCACCACAATTTAGAAGCGGGTTACTTACAATATGCCACCAAGTAACCTTTCAGATTCTTACAAAATTGAAATTTATCTTTTGACCCTCACCTTTCTATTCTTTAATCTTTTTCTTTCTTAGAATTTCTTACTTCTTTATTTAGAGTTTCTCTTCTCCTACTTATACCCCATTTGGGGTCGTTTTCATCTAGCCAGTGGCCCGCCGCTGCTCCAGTGTTTCCCAAGAGCAGGAACCCAGGAACTAAGAGGCAATGACATAGCTCCAATGTTCCAAATATTAGCTGTGTGGCCCTGGGCCTTAGTTTCCTCATCTTCAAAGTCAGAAGATTGAAAGCGTTAATTTAAAAGATCTTTTTTAGCTCCAGCAACCAAATTACTGAGTCAGTCCAAGAAAAAGTTTTTATTCCATTATATAGAATACATGAATAGAGCAAAGAATTAATTTATTAAAATATGTGCAAGATTATTAATAAAAAGCTAGTAGCACCGATGACTGACTGAATTTACTAGTTGTCAGATTAGGGTATTTTCTAGGATCAAAATTTAAATTTAGCAACTAGTACCGATGAGATGAAGTGTCCAACTGGGATAGATTGTGGAGTGTGTGAAGAGTGAGTTTTGCTTATATACAAACTTTATATAGATTAAGAAATAATTACAAGGTCTAGAAATATTTGTTATGCAAAACTAACTTGGTGGTCAGCCTACAAAGATCTAACTGAGCGAGGGCAGGGCTGGTGGACGTAGGGCATCAGTGTGGGTCTTCACACAGGCAATGGTCAATCTCCTCCCTGGAGAGTCGGGCCCACCTCCATCCCTGGCTCCTCAGAGAGGCATTACTTTTTCTTTTTCTCCTTTATCCCTTTCTTCTCCTTCTCTTTTCCTTTGTCCTTTTCGTTTTCTTTGTTATCTCCTGTTAATGCCAAGGCTCGCTTTTTACTCATAGGGGTCTTGGCGTACCAGTCCTGAAATCGAACAGACGTTCAGGAAAATATCAAAATGATGTGAATTCACTAGTATGCCCTTAAAAATAAAGAAAAGCTCACTGAACAGAAAGGGGCAAGCAGCCATTAAATGTTGGGCATTTAATGTATGTTCAATACAAATTCTTTCTACATGGGTTTACCAACCTGTATTTCTATACAATTTGAAACTTCTATCTCAAGGAGTTAACAGTTAAGGAGGATCACTGGCCAGATCTAACCAATGACCCTTCCCAACTAAGTCACCTGACTTCCTGGGAAGCTTGCTCTATCCCGAAGGTGTGGGTTTTCTTGGTAATGTGAATGGCTCCCTATGGTTCAGACAAGGCCACCAGCAGCTGGACTGAGGGATACTGTTAAAAACATGGCAGAAATACTGGAGCCAAAATACCCCAAAGCACTTAATGATTGCATCTGGCCCTGTGATGACATTTTTCTCAACTTTCATATTTATTTGAAATCTGAGAAACACTTCGGTCTACAAGCTCTGTGGTTATATTATTTCATTAAATGACTATGCTACAACTTACTTATCAATTCGCCCATTAACGGACATATAGGTCATTTCCAATATTTTGTTATTATGAACCGTGTTGAAATTCACAACTTTTATATCTCCTTATACACAAATGAGAAAACTTCCCTAGGGCATATACACAGAAATAGAATTCCTGGTTGTCGGTCATGAGCATCTTCAATTTTATTTGATATTTCCAAACTGCAGTCTGAAGTGTGTGAGTTGGACACTATCTCAGTCTTTGTGTGTCTTAAAGTATCTTTATTTTTTCCGATCTCTTGGATGTTAGTTTAGCTGGATACAAATTTTAGGTAAACAGTTATTTTTCCTCAGCACTTTGCAGATATACTCTCACTTTCTTCTGGTGTCTATTTTTGCCAAGGAGATGTCTGATCTCCCAGTTGCTTCTTTGCAGGTAATCTGGTGTCTTAAGACTGACTTGTTGCCTTGTTCTTAGGTTCACAATAATGCATGTAGATGTAGATTTGTTTCATGTGTTCTGCTGGTCATGTGGAGTTTGTTTTTAACCTAAGAAGTCACGTCTTTAATTAAGGAAAATTCTCAGCAAGTACTTCTTCAAATAATTGTTGCTCTGACATTTCTTCTCTTCTTCTAGAACTGCTATTAGTTGGGTGTCAGTGTCTTCAAAGGTTCTTACTTGCAGTTTACAGGTTTTATGTTTTTATTTTTCTATGTTGCCTTCTGGGGGGAGCTGTGAAAAAGTTGTGAAGAGTTCACACCTCTTTTATTTTTTGGCTTTTTATGTTAGTTACCTTATTTTTCATTTCAAAGCTTTCTTTTTGTGATTTTTTCATAATTATGTTTTTATTCCATTTCTGCCTGTCTTTGTTTCAAAACTTTGTATGTATCTCTAATGGAAGTTATGCCTTCATTTATTTTCTTGAACATCTTAATCATATTAATCTAAATGTTTTTGTTTAAATTATTGTCTTTTAATCATTTTTGTTTGAAGATTGTATGTAACACTAGATTTCCTAAAATGTTTTGGAATTTTGATTTTCAGATTTGTTTTGGCCTCTCTCTCTCTCTCATGATACCTACCTCCCTAGCAGTACTGCACTTGCTTCCACGTGGTTCTCTAAACCCACATCCAGAACCAGGACTTATAGGGTGTATAGAAGCTAATGCTCCTTGGTGATATTGGGATATCAAAGATCCAGTCACAGAAGTAGCAGATTTGTCATTTTATCTGCTTCAACTCCTAATCTTTGTTTTCTATCGTTTATTTCTCTCTCTGCTACATGCCAGGCATCTGTTTGTCCCTGTGTTTGAGATTTATCTTTGTTTCTGGCACTTGGGGATTTTCTCATTCTTCTTTAAGCACTGACTCGCCTTTCAACGTAAGGTGAGGTGGCCAAGTACTTAAGGTGATGGACTCCTAATTTACTGAGGCACAGTATGGAATATGGTCAATAAAATTGGCTTTGGAGCGAGATTTGAATTTTAGCTCTACTCCTTTTAAGCTGTGTGACCTGGAACAAGTCATTTTGCCTCTTGTGGTTTTTGTTTGTTTGTTTGGTTTGTTTTGGCTGCTGCAGCAAATTACCACATGGCTTAAAAAAACACTTATTATCTTATAGTTCTGTAGATCAGAAGTCCAAAATGGGTCTTATGGGGCTAAAATCAAGGTGTCTGCAGGCTGTGTTCCTTTCTGGAGTTCCAGGGGAGAATCTGTCCCCTTGTCTTTTGTAGTTTCCAGAGGCCACCGGCTATCCTGGCTTGTGGCCCCATCTCTAGCTTTGAGCTAGCAGTGTTGTGCTACCTGGAGTCTCAATGATTCCTCACACTGCCATTTCTCTGGTTTCTCTTCTTGTGCCCTCTTCTAACTTTTATGATTACACTGGACTCATAAGGATAATTCAGGGTAATCTGTCTTAAGGTCAGCTGATTAGCAAACTTATTCCATCTGAAACGTTAATTCCCCTTTGCCATGTAACCTAACATAGGCCCAGGTTCCAGGGACCCAGATGTAGACCTCTTTGGGGAGCCAATATTCTGCCTACTACACCTCATTATAACTCACTTACCCCATCTGCAAAATAGGGTAAATGGTGTGGTCTAACTGAGTTAATAGGGTGCCTGGCACATAAGTAGTCATAAGTATTAGCTAACACTATTAAAACTATTACATCATTATCATTCAATATCTTCTCCATCATGTCCATTGTGCAGGTACATGTGTTTGGAGAATCTGCAAGACCCTAGTCTGACATGTTGTCAGAAGTGCAGCTGGGTGAAATTTCTCAGGGTGAAAATGATAGACCTGATTACCAGCAACTACAGCCATGGAATCACATTACTCGGCAGAGTGACAGTTTCATTCCTTCTATCCATCTGCTCAATCCATTTGCCGCTAAACAAGTTAACTGAACATCTAGGTGGGACCAGGAGCTGTGCCAAGTCCTGGAGATATGACAGGAAGCAGAAATGGATGTGGGGTCAGCAGAAACTCTGCAAGCCAGAAGGGAGTGGCAGGACATATTTAAAGTGATGAAGGGGAAAATCCTACAACCAAGATTACTCTACCCAGCAAGGATCTCATTCAGATTCGAGGGAGAAATTAAAACCTTTACAGACAAGCAAAAGCTAAGAGAATTCAGCACCACCAAATTCAGCTGTACAACAAATGCTAAAGGAACTTCTCTTGGCAGGAAACACAAGAGAAGAAGACCTACAATAACAAACCGAAAACAATTAAGAAAATGGTAATAGGAATATACATATCGATAATTACCTTAAATGTAAATGGATTAAATGCTCCAACCAAAAGACATAGACTGGATGAACAGATACAAAAACAAGACCCATACATATGCTGTCAACAAGAGACCCACTTCAGACCTAGGGACACGTACAGACTGAAAGTGAGGGGATGGAAAATGATATTCCATGTAAATGGAAATCAAAAGAAAGCTGGAGTGACAATTCTCATATCAGACAAAACAGACTTTCAAATAAAGACTATTACAAGAGACAAAGAAGGACACTACATAATGATCAAGGGATCTATCAAGAAGAAGATATAACAATTGTAAATATTTATGCACCCAACATAGGAGCACCTCAATACATAAGGCAAATGCTAAGTGAGTAGGACACTATCTCAATCTTTGTGTGTCTTAAAGTATCTTTATTTTTTCCGATCTCTTGGATGTTAATTTAGCTGGATACAAATTTTAGGTAGAGAGTTATTTCTCCTTTTATAAAAGGGGACATAAAAGAAGAAATCAACAGTAACACAATCATAGTAGGGGCCTTTAACACCCCACTTTGACCAATCGAAAGATCATCCAAAATGAAAATAAATAAGGAAACACAAGCTTTAAATGATACATTAAACAAGATGGACTTAATTGATATTTATAGGACATTCCATCCAAAAACAACAGGATACACTTTCTTCTCAATTGCTCATGGAACATTCTCTAGGACAGATCATACCTTGGGTCACAAATCAAGCCTTGGTAAACTTAAGAAAATTGAAATCGTATCAAGTATCTTTTCCGACCACAATGCTATGAGGCTAGACATCAATTACAGGAAAAAATCTGTAAAAAATACAAACACATGGAGGCTAAACAATACACTACTAAATAAGAGATCACTGAAGAAATCAAAGAGGAAATCAAAAAATACCTAGAAACAAATGACAATGAAAACACAACGACCCAAAACCTATGGGATGCAGCAAAAGCAGTTCTAAGAGGGAAGTTTATAGCAATACAATCCTACCTCAAGGAACAGAAAACATCTCAAATAAACATCTGAACCTTACCCCTAAAGTAATTAGAGAAAGAAGAACAAAAAATTCACACAGTTAGCAGAAGGAAAGAAATCATAAAGATCAGATCAGAAATAAATGAAAAAGAAATGAAGGAAACAATAGCAAAGATCAATAAAACTAAAAGCTGGTTCCTTGAGAAGATAAAGAATAAAATACCTGGGAATAAATCTCCCTAGAATAAATAAATCTAAGGAGACAAAAGACCTGTATGCAGAAAACTATAAGACACGATGAAAGAAATTAAAGCTGATACAAACACATGGAGAGATATACCATGTTCTTGGATTGGAAGAATCAACATTGTGAAAATGACTATACTACCCAAAGCAATCTACAGGTTCAGTGCAATCCCTATCAAAATACCAATGGCAGACTTCACAGGACTAGAACAAAAAATTTCACAATTTGCATGGAAACACAAAAGACCCCGAATAGCCAAAGCAATCTTGAGAAAGAAAAACGGAGCTGGAGGAATCTGGCTCCCTGACTTCAGACTATACTACAAAGCTACAGTAATCAAGCCAGTAGGGTACTGGCACAAAAACAGAAATATAGATCACTGGAACAGGATAGAAAGCCCAGAGATAAACCCATGCACGTATGGTCACCTTATTTTTGATAAAGGAGGCAAGAGGCAAGAATATACAATAGAGAAAAGACACCCCTTCAATAAATGGTTCTGGGAAAAACAGACAGCTACATGTAAAAGAATGAAATTAGAACACTCCCTAACACCATACATAAAAATAAACTCAAAGTGGATGAAAAACCTAAATGTAAGGCCAGACACTACAAAACCCTTAGAGGAAAACAGTGGCAGAACACTCAATGACAGAAATCACAGCAAGATCCTTTCTGACCCACCTCCTAGAGAAATAAAAACAAAAATAAACAAATGGGACCTAATGAAACTACTTGTGCAGATCAAGATCAAGATCCACTACTTGTGCAACCCTTGTGCAGATCGTTATTTTGGGGATCCGTATTGAGACTGTTTTCAACCTTCATTTAAGCATCAGCAGTAAAGCAGAGGGGAAAGAGTTTCTAGAGTTGGTGGAAAAGTGACACGTCGTAGAGGGAATTTTCCTAACCCCAAGCAGGCTTTCAGAGACCAGGGGCTTGAACGGGAATTCCAACTCTCTTTCCGGTGACTGCATGGCTAAGACGGTGGTGGATATAGTTGCATGGATACAGCTCTCCTCCCTTTTTTTCCCAGTTGGCCAAGAAAACTACCTTCAGGTTCAGAAAGAGAACACAGCTGTACTCATTCGTATTCAAAGGATTTGGAGGGGTTGCCTGCTGGCCTGGGCCTTGGGGACGAAGGCTCTAAAACTCATTGTACCTGGAACAGGCACATCACTCTTGGCTACTTCTTTTCCTCCCATATCGAGGGATATGAAGAGTTAATTCTCAAAGCTTCCTCCAGATCTAAAAAGTTCCGTGAACATATCAGGGTGTGTTCAAAAATACAAAAACTAGGGCTTCCCTGGTGGCGCAGTGGTTGGGAGTCCGCCTGCCGATGCAGGGGACGCGGGTTCGTACCCCGGTCTGGGAGGACCCCACATGCCGCGGAGCGGCTGGGCCCGTGAGCCATGGCCGCTGAGCCTGCGCGTCCGGAGCCTGTGCTCCGCAATGGGAGAGGCCATAGCAGTGAGAGGTCCGTGTACCGCAAAAAAAAAAAAAAAAAAAGGAAAACTAAATGTTGGTGAATTTTCTTGTGATTTCCTATCGCAAGTGTACTAGAAGATGACGTGCACCAGGGCAAATATGGAGCAAAAGAAGCGTTGGCTGGAAGTACACTGTTTAGGGACTGGTTTTTTCCATGCAAAACTTGTTCCATTATGTGAATTATGAAGTAAAAACCAGTGAGAACCAAGAGAGGGGTGTGTGTGTGTGTGGTGTGTGTGTGTGTGTGTGTGCAAATCCAATGGTTTTGAAGCCGCTACTCAGTTCTGCAATTCGGCTGTTCATTTATAAGGTCATGGATCACAATTTTCCTAAAATTTGGAAGACATGTGCTTTACTGCTAAGGCCAGAAAAATACTGTGGCCCCCAAATTTCGAGTTTCTAAATTTTACTGGGTATGGTAGAGTCCAAATGCATGAATCCCAGGGGACTGGAGGGAGGTGACTGGGTATGGTAGAGTCCAAATGCATGAATCCCAGGGGACTGGAGGGAGGAGGTGACGTGACAAGTGTTTGCTGCTAGGACCTGGCCAGGTAGGCGTTGCGTTTACCTTAAAGCTCTCTTCTTCCTCTTGGTAGACGGGACTCATGCTGGTGAGAGACGCGATGAACTCGAGGGCGGTGAGCGGCTTGTGAGATTGCTGCCGGATTCTGCGCTCCGTGAGCACCTCCTTCACCACTTGGACGATGTGGCCCTGGGTGAAGCCATCGGTGATCTTTGCCAAGCAACTGACACTCAGGGCACCGGTGATGACTCCGCCGTGGCGCTGAATGATTTCTTTCCACAAAACTGTTGTATCCAAAATGATGGAAAAGGCAGAGAACAGGAGTCACCACAGAGAAAGCAGCATTGACCCAGTTCCCAGGACAAAGCAGTGGCTCACCAAGAAAGGAGAGCACAGGAGGTCTGCTCCAATTTGTAATTCAAATGAGCAGGAAGCCACCTGACCAAATGCTCTGCCCCAAGGGATTTTCAAGCATAAGGGATGCACGTGGATGGCCCTGAGGTCTGCAGACTACGAGCCCCTTGAATTGACAAGGAAAAATTAAACTAGGGTCAGTATAGTTTTAGGGTGGTACTTTCAAAGATGTTCAAAATCTTCCAACATTGGAAATTTACGTGGGTGTCTATGGCATTTGGCTAAGTAGGAGTCTGACTTGTTTGACCTATAAAGTTCATTTCTTACATGATTTTTATGCGTGGAATTGGAACGCAGAGTCCAATTTCTATCAGCCACGGCAGGGCTCGTTTCCCGTTGGGTGTAAGACACTGTCCCACAGGTCCTATTAGACAGAGCAACTGGACCCTTTATTCTCTGCCCCCAACAATGGAAAAACAGCACAGATTAACAGATCTACCCGATGGGAGTCCTGTTGTTGTGTGGGCCAGTGGGACCTGGGGTGACCGGGAGATTTCACGTAGAACACAGGGATGCTGTGAAGATGAATTATGAAATTATCCCTGATGTTTACTTAACCATAGAGATAGGATGGTCTCCCATACAGCATTTGAGACGAGATTACACTTTGAGAACTATGTCTATTCTGTCAAGAGAGGCTCCAGGGAAATAAATGAGACTTGCTGTGGTGTGTTTAGTTCTATCCAGATGGTGAGGAAGGATGCAGACAGGGTAAGGCCTTCCGTATCAGAACCAGCCGCGGTACTGAGAAGATTCGGCCAGATGTCTCTAGAGCATTTTGACCTTCCTTGAGGAATATTTGAAGCAGTGTTTAAACAACTGAAGATTACTGCATATTCTGAGCACTGTCAGGTGTGTGACGTGACTGCAGCATCTAACTACATTGATCCAAAAGTACCTGATGAGGGCTTCCCTGGTGGCGCAGTGGTTGAGAGTCCGCCTGCCAGTGCGGGGGACGCGGGCTCGTGCCCCGGTCCGGGAAGATCCCACGTGCCGCGGAGCGGCTGCGCCTGTGAGCCATGGCTGCTGGGCCTGCGTGTCCGGAGCCTGTGCTCCGCAACGGGAGAGGCCACAAAAGTGAGAGGCCCACGTACCGCAAAAATAAAAAAAAAATAAAAAAAATAAAAATAAAAAAAAAACAAAAGTACCTGATGAGATGAAAAGGTCCAATGACTGTCAAGGGATAGAATGACTTGGAACGTAACTAGGACCCACCCACATCAGAGTCTGGCTTTTGGGGCCACGAGTTATTCCAAAAATACGCCTCCACTGTCCTCCTTGGCGGGGGATCCTTGGCCCCAAGGTGAGCTGAGTTGCTGGGAAGGGGTGCATGTTATCATGGGGCCTGTGGTGTCTTCCAACGGTGGAAGGTTAGCCATCAAGGGATGAAAGCTGCAGTGAGACCAGCAAGGGCCACGGGGGCCCCCTAATTTGCCTAAAGCAACATCTTTTTCCTGTGTCTACACTGCTACTTCCTTGGTGGGTTTATCTGAACCTGAACCCATCTAAGGTAAAAGTGGGAGTAGAAAGATTTACTTCTCGAGCTGCTATGAGAAATAAGGACAAGAATGTGTACAAATCACTTGGAAGGAACTGTTCTGGCACATGGTGGACACTTTCTCTTCTGTAGCTTTATTACTGTTATTTCTGTATTTTATTACTATCAAGTCATTCCACTTTGTACCACAGTTTCCTAATGCTCAGTAAAACATCAATTATAAAAGCGAACACAAAATAAACTACAGAGTATTTCTAAGCATATCTGTGTAAAAGACAGATTGGAACAGGGGAGGATTACCCTTATCTAAATACAACTGCTGTAGAGTTAGACATCAGGAGACACAGCCCGTGGTAAAAACACACAGCAGCAACAACAACCAGATGACACCATCCCTTGGGATCTCATCTGTCTCCTGTCCTCATTCATAACATCTAGAAGCCGAGCAAACAGGTCTGAGTGGTGACTCTGGGTGCTGAGAAGGGAACACGTTTTATGGGACAGTCACTGGTGAGAACCCCTAAACCTGAGGACCTGGTAGATACCCCAGGCTGGGAACCCAGAGCAGCTTCAGACTTGGGCACCCGTGGGTGAAATTCCTACCTGCAGCGTGGAGGGGACAAACAGTGAGGGCCAAGGGCTTCCCAGCGACAAAGATCAGCTCTCCCGTGCCTCCCTGTTAAGCTATGAAAGTCACAGCCTCCCTGTATTTTAACACAAAAATCCCTGCAAGTAAAGATTCAGTAATAGTGATGCAGATGTCAGGATTAACAGATACACACTACTATATATAAAGCAGATAACCAACAAGGACTTACTGTATAGCACAGGGACCTCTACTCAGTATTTTGTAAAAACATATAAGAATCTGGAAAAGAATATACATATATACGTACAACTGAATCACTGTGCTGTATACCTGAAACTAACACGATATTGTAGATCAACGATACTCCAATAAAAAAATAGTGATGCAAAAAACTGGTCTAGTGTGGGCATGTAAACACCCTATTGACAATGAACATGTATGATATTCGTGTAAAGTCTTGGTCAAGCTTCGTCAAAATACCTAAAACATTGATGACTTCCCCAAGCTCATCATTTTTCAGTGGTGGTGCAGTCACAGCTGCGGTGGGACTTGCCCACTTGCCCCCAGCCATCTCCAGATCCAGAGAAGGGGAGAGAGAATCAGGCTTGACTTCCTTCTCATGTTCGATGAACTAGACGTACTAGCCTTTAAAAGAACAGCTTCTACTGCTTGTACAAAGCCACCGGATCATGGGTTCTTGGCCCTTAAATAGCTGCTCTGGGGCAAAGAGGGGATTCAGGCGTGGAGGGAGCTCTAGCCTGGTGGCTCATTGCAGTGGAAGCCCCACAGCCTGTACTGGAGCCACGAGCAGGCTGCCAAGCCTTTGGTCCAGCGGGGGAGGGGGTGGTGGTGGGCACAAAAGCACAACAGGCTTGGGGACTGGCAACGGGCGTGGCCGTGAGGACCTGAGGCCAGGGCTACAAAACGGTTCAAGGCAGCTGAGGGGCTCTCTGGACCTGCTGCCGTGTTTTACCTTCCTTTCTCGGATGTAGAGGGCTCTTCAGTTCTTCAGACTAATCTCCATCCCCTTCCCCTTCTTTAGGCTGAAAGGAATCTGGTCTTCGGGGCCCCTTCTCTGCTTTTGGCATTCCCAATTGATTCTATCCTGGCTAGTGCTTGAGATGACACAGTCTCTTAAAATTCATTTTTATTTGGGATTTCGCAAAAGCACAAGAGGGTGAATAATGTGATCGGGATGAGCTTCTGGCCTCCGCAGTCTAGGATTCCAGAAAAAGAAACGAAATTGAGTTATTTTGTAGTGAGGTGGATAGACCTAGAGTCTGTCATACAGAGTGAAGTAAGTCAGAAAGAGAAAAACAAATACCGTGTGCTAACACATATATATGGAATCTAAAAAAAAAAAAGGTTCTAATGAACCTAGGGGCTGGACAGGAATAAAGATGCAGATGTAGAGGATGGACTTGAGGACACAGGGAGGGGGAAGGGTAAGCTGGGGCAAAGTGAGAGAGTAGCATGGACATATATACACTACCAAATGTAAAATAGATGGCTAGTGGGAAGCAGCCGCATAGCACAGGGAGATCAGCTCAGTGCTTTGTGTCCACCTAGAGGGGTGGGATAGGGAGGGTGGGAGACGCAACAGGGAGGAGATATGGGAATGTATGTATATGTACAGCTGATTCACTTTGTTATAAAGCAGAAACTAACACAGCATTGTAAAGCAGTTATACCCCAATAAAGATGTTAAAAAAAAAAAAAAAAGACAGACATGGGCTGGACCCCTCCGAGCAGACGCAGGGTCTAAGGTGGGGGGCCTGTGATGAATCGGGTTATTAGTGGAGCAGACCCCGGGGAAGAGAGACAGGAGGAGGCATGAGGAACGTGGAGAGAAGGAAGCCCAAAGGGATTTCTGGGGACTAGACATGGCATTAATCAACCTGGGGGTGGATTTTCTTTGCAGAGACATTTTGAAGGAAACCGCTTGATTTGGGGAAAGGAGGTAGCTATTGAATTATATTTGGTAAACCTTAAGGACCGTGTTTCCTCCGGCTGATCTACCCTTCTCTTCTCAGCCCTGTCACTCCCCCACACCGCCTGGAGAATCTGAGAAGTTGGATCGAGAGTGTTCCATGCACCTTTGGCCCTCGGCTGCCAGCAGACAGGTGGACAAGCAAGGGCCCAAGTTATGGATCTGCAGCCCAGGCTTTACAGGATGCAAGAGACCTTTTTTTTGTGTGTGGTACGCGGGCCTCTCACTGTTGTGGCCTCTCCCGTTGTGGAGCACAGGCTCTGGACACGCAGGCTCAGCGGCCATGGCTCACGGTGCCCAGCCGCTCTGCGGCATGAGGCATCCTCCCGGACCGGGACACGGAACCCGTGTCCCCTGCATCGGCAGGCGGACTCTCAACCACTGCGCCACCAGGGAAGCCCAAGAGACCGTTTTTGATCATTGCAAAGACAGGAATAGTCTTTCTTTAAGATAGATGTCCCAGCCACTGTGGCTATGGTAACTTCAAGGTCACTGAGGGAAACGCTGGGCAGCATTTATGATGTTGGCGAGAATGGGAGCCTGAACAAATCACCCACCGAGAAAGAAATATGTGAGACACACGTGGTTGAGTGGACAGAGCCCTGGGCCCAAGATGACCACTGCTGCAGGTTTATCATCCGCCCACCGGTGAAGGGATGCTTCCTCCTTCCTCTCCCACGATGCTGCTGTGAGGGGATTCAAGTTGGAATCTGTCTTGTGATCTGAGTCCCTAGAGAGTCCTGGCACTTTATCAAAAGAACACACCTGTCCTTGTTATACATCAATAGCTCCATTTCGAAAGGGCCTATGGTTTTGTCAGACAATCGAAACTGTTCAAAGTCAAGAATAATGTTCTAGGCCCTGAAAATTAATAATACTCTACCTTATTCCATTAAGATAGCTTAAAATATATATACAATACAGAGAGAGAGAGAGAGTCAGAGAGACACAGAGAATCTAACCAAGGGGCACGGGAGTGGGAAAGCTCTGATGAAGCCAGGAGCGTGGAATCCTCTGTAGTGGGCAGAGAACACTGGTGCTCACCCATCTCTGTGTCGACTCCTTCCTTGGCTAAACTACACATCCCTGCCCCCTTGAACCTCAGAGGGGCCTCGTGAGTCATTCTGGCCAATGTGGCTAGAAGAACTGTTGGCCCCTCCTCAGTCTGGTCCCTAAATCTACTGAGAGATCATTTATACTATCTTTCTTTCTTTTCCTTTGATGCTGGCTGGTTGCAAAGGATCCAGTGGAGGGCTTGCAGGCCCCAGAAGATGGAGAAGTCCCTAGATGGGTGGAGAGATAACTGCGCCCAAAGTCTTCCTGTGCTTTGCATGTAACATTGTGATTACGATCACACTTTATCAAGACAGAAACGAATGCATATTGCAAACGGAGTGGCTAATAAGCTAAGAGTTTATAATGTATGGGGAGTAAAGGGTTGTTCTTCTAGCAAATCACACTGACTAGGAACTTAAGATCAACCAGAAAGGACATACATCCTCTCTGTTTTGGTGGTGCTTGTGACTAATGAAGGATGAATAGAAACCAAGTCCGACCTAATAGTGTTTATTCTTATCAGCAATGCACCATGGCTACCATGTCATCGCTACTGCCATCTCCTCTACCATGACCGCCACCATGACCACCAGCATCTCCATCACCCCCAGGCTGCGGTCACGACCACCATCATCTCCATCACCCCCGGGCTGCAGTCACGACCACCAGCATCTCCATCACCCCCGGGCTGCGGTCACGACCACCATCATCTCCATCACCACCAGGCTGCGGTCGTGACCACCAGCATCTCCATCACCACCAGGCTGTGGTCACGACCACCAGCATCTCCATCACCACCAGGCTGCGGTCATGACCACCATCATCTCCATCACCCCCAGGCTGCGGTCACGACCACCATCATCTCCATCACCACCAGGCTGCGGTCGTGACCACCATCATCTCCATCACCACCAGGCTGCGGTCACGACCACCAGCATCTCCATCACCACCAGGCTGCGGTCGTGACCACCATCATCTCCATCACCACCAGGCTGCAGTCACGACCACCATCATCTCCATCACCACCAGGCTGTGGTCACGACCACCATCATCTCCATCACCCCCAGGCTGCGGTCGTGACCACCATCATCACCATCATCTCCATCACCCCCAGGCTGTGGTCACGACCACCATCATCTCCATCACCACCGGGCTGTGGTCACCATCACCGCCATTTCCAACAACACCATTATCATCTCTAAACCAAATCCACCACCACCACCACTACCATGGGTGGCCGGGACGACCCCTCAAGGAGTCGCACCTTTGGTATTCACATGCTGTCTAGTCCACTGTCCTTGAACTTGGGCTGGCCTGTGACTTTCTCTTGACCAGTAGAATGTGGTGTAAGTGACTCTGTGTGACTTCTGCAGCTGGGTCACAAGGATCCTTCCAGCTTCTGCCTGAACCTCTTGAAACGTTTGTCCTTAGGATGTTCCCCCTGGGGACCTAGCTGCCGCGCCGTGGAAGGCCATGGGGAGGGGCCGGGTAGAGGAGGTCTGATCACCAGCCCCAGGCGAGCTCCCAGCTGACAGCCAGCAACAGTACAGTCACGGAGGGAATGGTCTCGGATTGTCCAGCTCTGTCCAGTCTTCAGATGACTGAAGTCCCAGCCGCCATTTACTGCGCCATCATGAAACACCTTGGGGAGAACTCCCTCACTGAGTCCAGTGGCCCTTCAGAATCACGAGAGGTGTACTTTGTAGTTTCAAGCCACTGGGGAGGTCTGTCACACAGCAATCGATAAAGGAAACCACCACCGGCACCACTGCCGGCTCCCTGGGCCATTTATTGACCCGCCATTTAAATATTTCTCCTCCATGCCCCCCATCACCACCTTCTCCCCCTCCACCTGTGCTCTCCGGGAGCTGAGATGGTGTGGGGCATTCTAGCCATCTCATATAAGGGTCACCACAGCCCTGGGAACTGAACAGTTCTCCTACTTTAGAGCTGAGAGAATGGAGGCTCAGAATGTCAGCCTACTTCTCAAGGTCATCAGCTATTCGGCGGGACAGCCAGGATCAGAACCAGAGCTCGTGAGAACCCACGTGCCACGGCTCTTCCCAATTTCACTGCACTGCCTCCCAGGGTCACTTTTTTGTATTGTTCCCATTTAAAAATAGGTTTCAAAAGAAGTGATTTTGAATCTGTCTATCCAAGGGAAAAAATGGAAAAAAAGTAAACTCTTGTTTTATTTAGTGTTTAAGTAAATCAACATTCTCTTGGACTGGTATTTTGAGCCTGGAAAAAAAAAAATCGACCAGGTGAAAAGAAATGCTTTTGCACGGGAAAGACATCACCACCACGGGGACAAGCTGAGTGACCCTAATCTACCTGTCAAAAGGAAAATTCTCACCCACAGGGGCTTTTGTCTCCTTCAGGGCTCAAAATAATAATCCCTGTCCTGTTTCCTTTTGCCTTGGGTAAAAAGAATTACATTAACAACAGAACAGAGATCTGTTGCTCTTGGGACCTGGTGTTTATGTTTATGGCTTGGAGTTCGCTGACGTCCTGGGGCACTGGGACTTACATCACCTTCTGATGGTCACCGGGTGACGAAGGCCACCCTCCTGGCTCAAGCCCACATGCATGCAAGCCCACACCGGACGGCCCAGCTTCGGTTACTGCATACTGGAAGGGGTGAGGGGTACTTGCCATATCTGGAAGCATAGTCTGGTCTGGGAACCAAAATAATTTTTTGATAAACTTTGCAAAGAGGTTGAAGTTCAGCATCAAAAGGTCGCTGTGTTGTCCCCACAATCAGAACCCTGTCATCTGGTTTCAGGAGCTTCAGGATTTTGAGAAGCTGTTTTTTCAGGCGTTTAGGTTCCATCTGGGAGGAAGAGAGAGGGGAAGAAATAAGCCCACACATAGAAAAAAAGAATTAAGAACAAAAGAAAATATAGCCTTGGATGCACTGTGGCATTCGTTGGTTAAAAAGTGATGCCCAAACACACTTGCTTAGAGTTTGTTCTGGGTCAGGTCTCGGGACGTGGTTCCTGGTTCGCATGGTTGAACTGCTGGCACTTCCTTTCCTTAAATCTGGTGTTCAGATTTGGAAAGGGGGAAGGAAGGAAGCACCTGACCGAACGTACTAGCATCTTAACCCTAAGAATGGGAAACAGGGCGGATTTCCAAGCGGAAGGAAACTGGCTGGGATTGAGAATTGGTTTCCAGTGTGTTCCTCTGAGCTGTTTTGAAGGTGAACTCAAGATTTCCTTTGCTGACGGCTGTGACAACGAGGACCAAGGTCTTGGATCTCAGATCTGAAAACAGCTGGTTACATAAGAGTGCGAAACTTCTCTCTGAAGCAGTTTGGGTGTAGTTTGAACCTGTATTATTTCAGTATAATCTGAGCACTAATGAGGGGCAGGAGTAAGACCTGAGGTACCTGAGGGAGGATAACTTCTGGCCTCTGGGTGGGGTGGGGGGGCATGTCAGATTTGGCCACGTTGCCATGGCAACACATGGGCTTTAAATCAACCACAACTAGTGCAGCAAGAGAAGAGGAAGCGTCTAGGGGTGATGGGGGCGCCTCCACAGAGACACCCAAGAACAATCTGGGCCTTTTTTGCTCCCATTTGGCTCAGGGGCAATTGAGCCGGAGAGTTAAAGATCCCACCTATCCTGGGGCTTTCCTGGAACCGCCCCAGCACATGTGAGCTACTCTATAGAGATGAGGTCGCCTGTTGCTTGGCCCTGTGTGTCCTGCACACCTGGCCGGAAGACAGCCCCGCACGTCTGCCTGCAGGAAGGGGCTGGTAACATCTAGGGAAGGGAGTGGGCGTGGGATAAATTCCACGCTCGAGAATAAACGCGAATGGCAGGAAACTGGAGGCACGGGGGTGACAGAGCTGTGCACGGCTGCAGGGCCTTTGGGACAAGGACACTCGTGTGCTGGGGAATCGTTCCCTGGGAGGCTCTTTGGCTGCCCCGTGGAATTGGGAGTCAGACCTGGAACGGCAGCCTGCTGGGCAGAAGGAGGGAGGGTGGTGTTAGGAGTGTGGTCCGCAGGGCGGGTGTGAGCTGGGTGGGTGATGCCGGGGAGGGAAGGGGCTGTGGCCATGCAGGGGGCCCAGTGTTGTGCCCCTTCCTCCTTCCTTTTGTTTGACCAACAGAAAGGCCCAGTTCCATGTCTGGATTGACGGGGTGCAGGGAAAATACTGGATGAGAAAAGAGCGAGACGCCAGGCCGAGGGGCCGTTCGGAGGAAAGCCCAGTGGGAAGTTGCAGAAACTTTTGGCTCCAATGAGGCAAGAGGTTGGGGGCTTGCCTTGACCTTCCAGGACAGCGCAGCTTGTTACTTCCCGGCCCGTCAGCCTCGCTCATTACTTCTTACGCCCAGGCTGCTTCCATGGTACTGGTAGCATCGACTGCATTCTTCCTGTGTTCCAGAGGTCTTGCTCGGTGCCTGACATGAACCTCCTCACCTTATCCTCGCAGCCACCCCAGGAGAGGGACCCGTTCTCACCCTCACTCCGGACATGCTGGCCTGAGGCACAAGGAGACCAAGGGACATCCGAGACCCAGAGTTCATGAGCCGGTCCCCAGCTGCCAGCACGGAGTTAGTGACTCCACAACCTTGCTCCTGCCCTTGTTCTGGGGACCCTGCCTTTCAGAGGGGATGTGCAGGGGGCCTTGCTTGCCCCACTCCCAATTCCCTTCCTGTTTAGGGGCCTATAGCGATTGAGGGCTGCAAAGGAGACTTCAAATATCTATTATTGTTATATTATGTTATCTATTATTATATCATTATTATGGTATAGATCAGCTTTATTGAGATGTAATTCACATACCATATAATTCACCTATTTAAAACGTATGATTCACCAATAAAATTAAAATATTAAAAAAATAAAATGTATGATTCCGTGTTTTGTAGTATATTCACAGAGTCGTGCAACCATCACCACAATTAACTTTAGAACGTTTTCATGTTCGTTGTCCCCCAAAAGACCCCACCCATTAGC
Source organism: Neophocaena asiaeorientalis asiaeorientalis (assembly GCF_003031525.2). Taxonomy (NCBI): domain Eukaryota; kingdom Metazoa; phylum Chordata; class Mammalia; order Artiodactyla; family Phocoenidae; genus Neophocaena; species Neophocaena asiaeorientalis. The sequence goes on from NW_020173945.1 coordinate 2,363,879, forward strand.
AGTCACTGCCCATTTTCCCCCAACCTCCTTCTGCAACCCTAGGCAATCACTAATCTACTTTCTGTCTCTACAGATTTGTCCATTATGGATATTTCCTAAATAGAATCATTCCATATGTGTCTGTATGTGTGTGTGCAGCTCCTTTCATTTAGGGTAACATTTTCGAGATTCACCCATGTGGTGGCGTGTTTTAGGACTTCACTTTAACTGCTGGACGGTATCCATTGTACGGTTATGCCACACTTGACTCATCTACTCATCAGCTGATGGACATTTGTTCTTCTTACGCTTTTTGGCTGTTGTGAACAACGCTGCTAGGGACATTTGTGTATAAGATTTGTATGGATTAATGTTTTCGTATCTCTTGGGTATGTACAGAGGAATTGAATTGCTAGGTCTTATGGTCACTCTCTGTTTAACCTTTTACAGAAATGCCAGACTGTTTTCTAAAGTGTCTGCACCGGTTTACAATCCTAGCAGAGAGCAGATTTAAGTTTCTCTGGACTCTTACCAACAATTGTTACTGTTTTTCTTATTTTTTCCTTTTATTTAGCCAACCTGGTGGGTGTGAAGTGGTATCGGATTGTGGTTTTGACTTTTACTTCCCTGGAGGCTAAAGATGTTAGCATCTTTTCACGTGCTTAATGGCCATATGTATACCTTCTTTGGAAAGACGTGTATTCAGATCCTTTGCCCATTTTTTAAATTGGGTTACTTGTCTTTTTTTTTTTTTCGCGGTACGCGGGCCTCTCACCGTTGTGGCCTCTCCCGTCGCGGAGCACAGGCTCCGGACGCGCAGGCTCAGCGGCCATGGCTCACGGGCCCAGCCGCTCCGCGGCATGTGGGATCTTCCCGGACCGGGGCGCGAACCCGTGTCCCCCGCATCGGCAGGTGGACTCTCAACCACTGCGCCACCAGGGAAGCCCGAGGTTACTTGTCTTTTTAATATTGAGTTGTAAGAGTCATTTATATTTTCTAGATACAGGTCCCTTGTCAGATTAATGACTTGCAAATATCTTCTCCCATTCTGAGTTGTCTTTTCACTTTCTTGTCGATGTCTTTTACAGCAAAAAGTTTTCAGTTTTGATGAGTTCAGTTTAAGTCTTCTTCTGTTACTTGTGCTCCTGGTATTGTAGCCAAGACACCATTGCTTAATCCAAGGTCACAGAGAGTTATGTCTCTATTTTCTTCTAAGGGTTTTATAGTTTTAGCTCTTGCTTTTAGGTCTGTGGTGCATTGTTGGTTAACTGTGTGAGGTAGGGGTCCAACTTCATTCTTTTGCATGTGGCAATCCAACTGTCCTAGAAGCATGTGTTGAAAAGGCTATTCTTTCTCCATTGAATTGTCTTGGCACTTCTGTCAAAAAAGTCAATTTTTTTGTAAATGTGAGGGTTTATTTCTGGACCAGTTCTATTCCATTGGCCCATTTGTCTCTCCTTAGGCCAGTACCACACTGCCCTGATTGCTGCAGCTTTACGGTAAGTTTTGAAACTGGGAAGTGTGAGTTCTCCAACTCCGTTCTTTTTCAAGATCGTTCTGGCTATGCTGGGTCCTTTGAATTTCCATATGGATTTTAGGATCAGCTTGTCAATTTCTGCAACGAAGGTCGTTGGAATTTTGATGGGGATTGTGTCGAATCTGTAGATCAATTTGGGGATTCTTGCCATCTTAACAATACGTTTTTCAATCCATGAATATGATGTATCTTTCTATTTGTCGAGGTCTTCATTAACTTCTTTCAACAGTGTTTTTGTAGTCTTCAGAGTAGAAGTCTTGCACTTCTTTTGTTAAGTTTATTCCGATTTTTTGGATGTTATTATAATTGGAATTGTTTTCTTAATTCTAATTTTAATCTTTTCACTGCCATGTATAGAAATGTTGCTTTTTGTATATTGATCTTGTATCCTCTATCCTGCAACCTTGCTGAACTAGTTTGTTAGTTCTAATACTGCTTTAGTGAATTCCTTAGGATTTTCTGTATACAAGATCATGTCATCTGCAAATACAGTTTTATTTCTTCCTTTTCAATATGGATGCCTTACTTAATTTTCTTCCCTGATTGCCCTGGTGAGAACCTCCAATATAATGTTGGATAGAAGAGGTGCTCTTAAGGGGAAAACATCCAGTCTTTTACCATTAAGGATGATGTCAGCTGTGGATTTTTTTGTAGCTGCCCTTTATTAGACTGAGGAAGTTTCCTTTTCTTTCTATTTTTTTAATCATGAAGGGGTGTTGTATTTTGTCAAATGCTTTTTCTGCACCTGTTGAGAGGGTGGTGTGGTTTCTGTCCTTTATTTCTAATGATATAGTATATTACATTAATTGATGTTTGGATGTTAAGCCTGGGATAAATCCCACTTGGTCATGGTGTATCATCCTTCTTCTGTGTTGTTGGATTCAGTTTAAAGGGACGTTTTGTAATGTAACTCACAGCAGAGAAAGAGATGGGATTTTTACAGCAAAATAAATCTCACAGGCTGGGCCTGAAGCCAGATCACCAGGCAGCTTCCGATCCCTTCCTCCTGCCCTCACAGAAGTCCAGAGGCTGCCTGGCTCCATTGGGAGGGAACAATGGCCCTGCAGGACTCCACCCAGGAAGCATGAATGGGGGTTGGGGACAACAGAGGAGCTTAAAAGAGGGCAAAGCACAGGAGAGGGATGACCCAGAATGAGACTCCCTGAAATCCCGGAAATGGGCATGAGGATGGAAACCTGCTCTCGAAGGGGCAGCTCCCCAACCCCTACCCCAGGTCTTTGCAGAAACCTGCCTTTGCTCAGACCCATGCCTCTGGGCAGCCTAGGATAGCGAGGCATGTTTGGTGGGGCTTGACTTTGCTACTGAATTTCCCTCAGGGGTCGGGCTCTGTGCAAAAATGAAAAGCTCAAGGAACAAACTCCACAATAACAGGCAGATGACGTAGCAAATGGTTCCGTGCACAGGCTTTGGGTCAGACAGATCTGATCTCAGTCTTGGTTCTGCTCTTAACAGATGTGTGACCTTGGGCAGGTTACTCAACTTCTCTGAGCCTTAGTCCCTGCATGTGAGAAATGGGGATAATCATAGGTCCTAACCTGAGGGATGCCATGAGGAGTATAGGGCATAATGTGTCTGTCTGACAGGTGCTTGAAATGTAAGTGCTGGTAGGAAATCAATGCTAGGTCTGCTCTATTGAAGAGAAAGGTTTCTGAAGGGGAGAGTCAGAAAAACTGGGGCTTTATGATTTGAAGGAAACTAGCAATATTGCCAACGGGGCTGAAAATGACGGTGTAAAAATCTCCCCCCGTTTCCACTGCACTGGATGATAAGGTGTCAATTGCTCATCTCTGAGGAGCTGCCTCCTGGGCCTCATGCCACTGAGGAAAGACCTCTGCTGAGATTCTGGAAGAATATTCCTTATAGGAATATCTACACCTGTGCCAGGAAAAAATCCACTGCATTTAGACAAGGCTTGGAGAGTTTGGAGATATCCAGAATTCATTTTACCAGGGTGGATCCAAAGCTCTCTTATGAAAAGTTGTTATACTAAAAACGTAACCCTTTGAAAAGGCAGGAGGAGGGGCAGGGTCATGTGGTAGGTGGTGATGGAGGAGGAGTTTGGACAGGCCCTGCCTGAGTTGGCAGCACTGTGGGGGAGGTATCCCATGGGTGATTCTGGGTGATGCCAGGTGACTGCACCCGAGCCTCAGGGGCGAGCTGCAGGCTGGGGATGGAGTGGGGGCACTCGTTGGCTCAGGGGTGATTTGTTAAGCTGGTGCCCAAGGAGGGCGAGGAGAGCAAAAAGGTCTGTGGGCCTGAGATGGAATCTCAGTGAGCACCAGTGTATTTAAGGGGTGGGTGGAAATGCATGGAGGAGACACAGAAGAAAGCGTTGGCAGGGTGTGAGGAGACCAGGAGAAGGCTATGGGGGCTAAGGGAGGACAGGGTTTTACAAGCTGGGGCCCACTGGCGAAATGGGTTTCAAATAAATTTGTGAGAGCAGTTTCCATGGAGCTGCAGAGCATCGAGTGGACAGTGGTGGGTTGAAGAGTGAGCAGGGATGGTGAGAAGAGTCTTTTAAGAAGCTTGATGGAGAATAATGCAAGGTGGTAGGGGCGACTGGGGCGTGTGTGGGGTGCACATGGAGCTGCCCAAAGACCGGTGGAAGAAGGACTGACCCCTACCTACACAGTTAACCTGGTGAGACTGGAGACTGCTACTCTGTGGGAGCAGACACATCCTTGCAAGGTCTGAGCCCATCCCCAGCAGCCTGGTTGCCATGGTGACAGTGGTGCAGCCCTGCCTGTTCTGAGGCAGGAGATGATATTGCTGTCTGTGTCTCCTGACGATGGCAGGGATGACTGAACTCAATTAGCCTGTTTGGATAACAAATGTTGATCCTGGGCCGCGTCCAGAGTGATATCTTCACTGATGGTGAGTCCCATTAGGAGGGGATGGAAATGAAAGGTGAGTACATTCAGCCAACACTCTTCTCTACTCGGGCCACCCCTGTTCCGGTTCAGAGCCGCGTCCGTTATTCATGAGACTGGCGTGCTCATCCATCATGTCAGCCAACATCCTCACCATCACCTGGCAACCTTCTCAGCCGCCCCTACCGCTGGGCCTGCCAGCCCCACACCACCTTATTACTGTGGGCGACTTCAAATTAGTGTCTAACACCCATGAAGCGGTTTCCATTCGCTTTTCTGCGGCCAGCTCCACTAAACCACGGCAGCAGCCAGCTCCAACCCAGCCAGCGCTTCCCTCGTGGAGGCCCTACTGTCACGTGGGTAGGGCTCCTGCTAGATGGAGTCATGAGGGTAACGGAGCAGAAAATGCATCAGCAGCCCGTCTTGCCTCATTCCTTACTGCATTCGCCTCAAACACCAACAGCTGACCGAGGCTCCAGCCTCAGATGGTGGAAAGGAGGGCCCTCCTCCTGGGAGGGGAGGGAGAGGGCGCTGTCCAGGCATCTGCCAGGTCCCTGGGGGCTGGGTGTTGAGGACAACGTGGGGGGCAGGGGTGGTCAGGGACCAGGGGACTCTGGAGCCTGACACATTTGCCTCTAAGACCTGAGGGCCCCACGGGCAGTCTTCAGGATGTGGTTTAAAGTAGCCTGGGGGTTGAAGAGGGGAAGAGGGAGGACGCAGGTGTAGTAGAAGCAAGGAGGGTCAGATGAGAAGCCGGTGCTGACACTGGAGCTGCATCCAAGCAGGGAGAGGGGTCCTGCCTCAGAGTCTGAGCTCTGCACTTGACCAGCTGTGCGCCCTCTCGGGCCTTTGTCCTCTTCTGCAAAACAGGAGAAGGCCGCCTCCCTCCCAGGGTGCCAGGAGCTTCCTGACCTACGCGTTGTGCCCCTGGGCGTCCTCTGCCTGTGGCAGCAGCCCTAGGGGTCCCTGTGCCCGGCTCTGCACCCAGGAGCCATCGCTGCCACCTGGCCTTCTCCGTTGCCTCCCTCCTTATGACTGCATGAGCCTCCACACTGTACCTCCTAAAGGTCCTGAGCCCAGAGGTGGAGGCCTCGAGGGTGGAGCTAGTCATTGCGGGTGAGAGTTTTCTTCGAAGCGCGTTCCTGGAATCCCTCCAGTGCCCTGGGCGGACGCTGGGAGTGCTCTGTGTTGTGGCTGTAGGTGGTGGTTTCTCTGCAGGTGGACATTCTTCTCTCGGTTTCAGCACCTTGGGGATCGGGGCAGCCTTTGGGACGGAGGCTGGGCTGGGTGGTAGTGAGGACGCCGGGCTCCTGGATGGCCGGGTGATGCAATGCGGAGCCGGTCGTGCTACCTCCTGGTGCCTCTTGTTGGCGGATGCGGCTGCTGCCCTTGGAATTTGGTGACCACCTCCAGAGCATGGACGTCCAGTGCTCATGACTGCCCCAGGCCCGGGAGGCTGAGGGACTTGGGTAAGGACAGGAGTCAGAAGCTGGAGGTGGGGTGGGAAGGAGAGGAGAGCTGGCCCAGCACTGGCCCCAGAGGCAGGAAGGCAGCAGGAACCCTGCAGCCCTGCTCTCCGAGGGGCAGGCCCAGGACGTCGAGCTGAAGGATGCACAGGCAGTGGTTCTTTGCCCACCGTGCTTTCCCCTGGCCGGGGCACTGGAGCTGGGGCCGCTGCACTGCTGCAGGGGTGGGCATGCCCCTTGCAGCTCTGTCTGTGCCTGCGCTGGCTCAGGCCCCCAGCCGGCCTCTGGACATTTGGGGACCCAGGGACCCTTCTGCTTGTATTCATCAGGCATCCTGGGGTTTTCCCAGGTTGTGATTCAGTCCTCCGTGCAGTTAATTCCCCGGACGGACGACAGACGCTTCTAATGCAGAGGTGGACAGAATAAATGTCCGATTTGTCCACAACAAAGACTGTGCCACCAAAGGCCTTCATTTTCTGCAGGAGTAAGACTAGTTGGTGACCATATCTGTGGGAATCAGAGATTGTGCTGGAGGGAACACCTCGGGATCAGCAAGGAAGGGCCTATTCAGGGGAGGGTTCTGGAGACTCTCCTTTACCGGCTCCCTGCTCTTTCACAGTGACTCCCCTTGGGGGGGCATCTACTGAACTCACACCTCGCTTCCTGCCTGACGCTCCCTCAGAGCCCGCCAGCCCTTCCCCCAGGGCCCCTCTGGCTCTCTCAAACGGGTGTGTCCATCCCTCTTACTCTCGAGCCACTGAGGGGTACAGACGAGCAGATGTAATTGTTGGTGACAAACCGACAGCTCGAGGGGGTCATGGGAGAGAATTTGAGAGGGGCTGCACGAACTCAGAGGCTATTCTCTCTGGAGCCCTTTAATTAGATACTTAAGGAAGTGGAAGCTCAGAGAGGTTAAATTACTTGCTCAGGGACACACAGCCAACTAAGGTGAAGGGCAAAGCAGGCCGGGAACATACGTCTCCTGAATTCTCATTCTCCAGGCTGATGTCCAGTGCGAGAGCCCTCGCCCATTCATGAGACAAAGCTTCTGGTGACGTGAAGTGTGTGACACCTGGATTAAACGCTGCCTTGCATCTCTCTTTAGATTTACCGTAGTTACTGCTGCCTTCAAGTTCGCATGTATGTGGCCTTTTAAAGGATTTATTTTATTTTGTTATTTGTTATTTTTTTGTGTGGTACGCGGGGCTCTCACTGTTGTGGCCTCTCCCGTTGCGGAGCACAGGCTCCGGACGCGCAGGCTCAGCGGCCATGGCTCACGGGCCCAGCCGCTCCGCGGCATGTGGGATCTTCCCGGACCGGGGCACGAACCCGTGTCCCCTGCATCGGTAGGCAGACTCTCAACCACTGCACCACCAGGGAAGCCCTATTTTGTTATTTTTTTAAAATTAATTTTCATGGGAGTATAGTTGCTTTACTGTATGTATGTGGACTTTTTTTTAACGTAGCAACTTCGCCAGCAGAGGGAGCTACCTACCAGATTCCCAGATTAAATAATAAATGAGTCCTCTTAAGAGTTTCTAAAATGACAGGGCAATCAAGGCTCATTTGGGGAAGAAAAGATTCAGCTTTCATTCTTTATCCAAATCATCTCTACCTGCTAAAAATGATGTATAATACATAAGGAGCAAAAGTGATTAAAATCCTTATGAATTTAATCAGAAATTCACAGTTAACCACTATTTGCTTTGGTGCAAATTGATGTGGAATAACAATCACGTGTGTCTGCAAATTTTTTTTAACTTGTGGGAAATTTGCTGGTGATTTGCCGGGGGAAGTGCGGGGGAGGGGAGCCATTGAAAGGAGAGAAAAGGAGGAAGCAGGCATTGACAGAAGACTCCCCGGGGACACCCAGTGTGGGGCGCTTGGCAGTTCTATGGACGGTCTTTGTTCATAAATTGCAGGCCTTTTGCTATTTATTATAATGAACAATAGGAAATCCTAATAATAACTCCTATGTGTGCCATTTGCTGTAACTGACTACAGTTCTCTCAATTGTTTCTTACCCCTGAATCGGTAGGTTTGGGTTTAACGCTCCCCTCCCCCCTTTTCCATACTTTTTTTCATTTCTTCTAAATTACGCCTCGTAAAATCAGACACTGGATCCTTTCAAATGCAGTCAAGTGCTTAGGGCAGTGAGACGGCTGCCCCTCCGTTTCCTTCCTCCCTTGAAAAACCAAGACCGTCTTGAAAAAACGAGGTAGTCCCTGGTACGGGGCCCCTGTGGAGGAGGGAAAGGGCCACATTAAGAAATGAGAAGCCCTCACCTTCCTTTCGGCGTTGGGGACTTTTTTGTAGAAGGTTTTCTCGGTGTCTCCAATCCACACCACGGAGGGCTGGAGCTGGCGGGCCACCTGCAAGGAGAAACGGTGGGTTGTAAATGCATTTCCCTCTGGGGTGCACACCTGACCCCCGGCAACAGCAGGACTCGGCGGCCCGCCGTGTTGGCTCGGGGACGGCTGGCGTGGGGGGCGGGGCTCGCGGGGCTGCACTGCGCATACGGCCTGTAGCCTCCTTCACCGCGGGATGGGGGCGCTGCCTGGCCCTCTCCCACCTGTGGTCAGGATGCGCTGGGTGTCTGTGCGTTCTGCTCCTGGACCCCGAGCCTCGACTCAGTTTGGCTTGAAATAAACCAATAGTTTTCTGCTGCAAACGAAGGGAATTGGGCCAGGACTTTTAATTACAGCCTACGCCCCGCTCCCAGGTTGATTCAACTTTGCTCATTTCGAGAAAAGCTGTTTTAGCACCAGGGCCCCCGTGATGCCATTTGTTCGTCTCCGTGTGGCTGCGCCTCTGCGGCCGTGGTTTCGTCTGGAAGGTGGCTCTGAGCCCCTCCAGGGCGAGCGGGGCTTCGTGACAGCGCTGGGACTTACCGTGGGCCCATGAATAATTGCCACACACCTAACAATCTCTTCAAAGCGCCCCCATGAGAGCAGAGTTCGGGTATTTTTGCAACAATTTGTGCTTTGTGCAAAATGGTGACAGATAAAAGTGGTCTCCAGCCACAGCGAATACAGTGTTACGTACTCCTATTTTTATATTTCTTTAAACATCATTAAGGCAGCCGATGTGATTCCTAAACCAAGGCAGACATTTCATAAATGATGGAACACTGGCTGAGTCTGTTTCCGCCAGCACTACGCACCAAGGGAAGCAGATTACGCACGTTCAAAGACAAAAGTGGATGCAGCTTGCTCCCCGTGCCAGTCCGACCCCCGGGCTGGCCGTATTCCAGTCCCACACACGCCGGGATGCCAGGACGTTCAGAGAGGAAACGGTACCAGACAACCACCCTTCGGTCAGCGTTATTCTTTACGCCCTGAGCCACAGAGTTGAAGAATTCAGAATTACAAGTTTCAATCCCAGTACCCGAGGCGGCTTGGCGTGGAGCAGTGAAAATAGTGAGCGAGACAGGCCCGGGCCACACGCATCGTACAGGGCATCACACGCAAGATTAGGGTCAGCACAGACCAGCACTTCCTCTGCTCGGAGGATGTCACCTGTGATAACTCATTTGAGCTCACTACAGCCCTTATGTAGCAGGTAGCCTTATTAGCATCCCTGTTTACAGATGGAGAAACCGAGGCTCAAAGACACTACACGACCTGTCCAAGGTCACACAGCTAGAAGGAGGCTGCGAGGCCAGGCTGATGGATGGCTGCCGGGTCTGTGCTGGGGGCATGGCCACGTCCTCGGGTCCTCTCACTTCCTCCAGCCAGATGCTTGAGCATCCTCCCTTGCCCTACCTCCCACGTCTAACCATCCTCAAGTCTCTCCATCCCCCCCTCCTAATCGCTTTCAACCACGTCAGTGCATCCATTCTCTCAGCTCCTGACTTTAACCCCCAACTTCTTTCCAGCTGTCTTGCCCACTGCAGTCAGAGGGGCCCACTCAAGTGTCAGAGGCGCAGGCTCCACGGAACCCTTGTACCACTAAAAGCTATTTTAGGGTTTAAGTCAAGAGCTTCCCTACTTCCAGCCCCCAAAGAAAATAAGGAAATGAGATACTTTACATAAAAGGTTTTCAGCTTCTCTGAACAAAGATACGTTATAATTAACAAAGGCAAAAATCTTATTCTTTTCAATCCCTCTTGAAAATCCTAGCTTTAGAACGGAAACCAATGGAAACACAGTTTTCTCATACAAAGCTGTCTCCTGTCTCAGGCTAACTCGTGCGCTCACCGAGGCAGCAGACCGGCCTCTCCTGTGTCCACCTGGCAAACACCGGATCTTCCATGGCTCTTATCTGTGTGCCTCTTTTCTCTAGATCCAGCTGTTCTTAATGGAAATTGCAGATGTGAGTACCAAGTATTCCAGCATTCCTTTTCTCTTTCCGCTTTTAACAAGGCAAGCTACATAGATGGACTTGAAACACAGGCATCTTATTAGTTTGGGATAACTTTGAAAGCAGCAGTCTTACTTCTCGCACCTTATTTAAAGTTGTTCTGAAAACCTGGCCGCACCATTCCATTGAATGGGAACGCTATGGATTGCTCCCTGAACTTGAGCGCTCTCTCTGAGCGGTGGGGGAATTCCGCACTTCCTGTGTTTCTAACATGCACCTGTGAAGGAATTCCTTCCTCGGACGGTCACCTGCTCTGGGGTTCCCAGGGCTGTGCAGAGGGCCTGGGTGGCCACATGGTTTGGAAGGGCTCAGTCATCAAATGAGCAGAAAACATTTCCCAAGCAGAGTTCTTTGATGTTAACAATACAAAGAATGGTCATTTGCAAATTGCCTTGAGATCTAGGACAGCACTGCTACTCCCTTTCCATGTACCCCATGCGGAGGCAAGCACGCCCCACCCAACTCCCCTTCACACATAAGGTGCGGAGGCAGAGAAAGAAGTCAGTAAAATCCCCTCCTCCCCCGGCACAGAGAAACGTGGAGCCCAGAGTAAGCCCTGGGTCGGCCCGACACCCCCAGGCCAGCACAATCATCCAGGCAGCAGGCTCCCACGTTGCCTTGGAGAGAAGATGCCTATTCCAAAGCATCTCCTTACCCTTGGCCCATGTCCTCCTCTATCACCTTTCCCTCTAACAGGAAGAAGGGCTCTAAGACCATCACTGTCTTGTCCTCCAGAGCATGAATCTCTATTTCCCTGACCTTCCTCGGTGGCGTGCCTGGTCAGGGGACCTCTGGTGACCTTGGTCAGTTCTGGGCAGAGAAGAGGGGTACAGAAAGTCGGGCCCTCCCAGGCCGAACACCTCTCCCACCAGGAAGAATGGAAGGAGCCGAGGCTCTTTTCCTTGGGGAAAAGAAGACTCAAGGGGGCAAGTGAGCTGATTTCAAATAGTTGAAAGGCTGTCAGGCGGAAGAAAGTCTGGTTTTATTATTTTGGGTCCAGCGTGTAGAATGAAAGCCATTCTCTCATTTTTCATTCACAACATTGATAGAGGGGCTTTGATGTGCCGGGCACTGGGGTAGGTGCTGGGGTCCCTGACTTTAAGGAGTCCCCACCGACAGAAGGGGAGGGCAGATGTGTAGCTGGGAGGGGGGCACAAGGAAAATGGGCTGTCAGCAAGGACCACCGATGACAGAAAGAGGGAGAAGTAGATGAGGAGGGTAAGTAGAAATGGAGACTGCAGACGAGGGTTAAAGGAGACAGACCTTCCAATGGCTTCCAGAAGGTCCCAGAGCCTGGAGAAGGGGATGCATCTGCCATGCTCAGGACAGGAGCCCAGGTGCAGGGCTAGGTGTGCCCGAATGGGGCTGCTCGGGGTCATTCTGGAAGGTGTCACAAAGGCCTTGGCCGTGCTACAGAGTTTGCTTCTACCCTGGAAGCTGTGGAGATCTGTAAGGGTCTTGAATCGTGACCTTTGATGCTGGTTGTGTTAGAGAAAAATCCCCCTGGTGGGGTGTGAAGCATGACTGTTTCCCGGAGTCTGGGAAAGAGATGGGTGTGTGTGTGCAGATGGCATGGTGAGAGGTGAGGCTGGAGGCAGGGAGAGGGTTCGGAGGCTGTTGGAGGAAGAGGAGGTGAGACCTGGAGCAGAGGAGTGGCGGGGAGGGCAGGAAACGGACAGGAGGGGCATTTAGGATCTGCCAGACCTGGTGATGGTTGGGGGAGGGATGAGGAAGTAGGGGGTCTCCAACGCTGCGAGGCCTGGAGAATAGGAGGACGATGGCCCAGGAATCCAAACAGGGGACTAGATGAGGGATGAACGGATGAGGTCAGGTTAGGCCAGGGGAGCCCGAGGGCAGCTGGACATCCAGGCGGGAGGACTGATGGGTCTGGGGGGCAGGAGGGAGGTGGGGGGCTGGAAAGGGCTCTGAAGATGGCAGCAGAGCCATGGGAATGGATGGAGGGGATTCCCAAGGAAAGGGGGAGAGTGGAGGAAGCCAGACCAGGACTGCGGATCGGGGACCAAGGGTGAAGACGTTGATGGAGGAGAGAAAGAAGAGAAGCCCCAGAGAGAACAAAGGGGCCCAGAAGAGGGAGCCGTCCTGCAGCCCAGGGACGGTAGAGGGCAGTGAGGGGTGGGCGACGGCAGCCAGTGCTGGCCCAAGGGTCTGGCAACCAGGTCGTCACTGGTGGCCTTGGCAGGGTGTGGAGGGGACAGAAGCCAGGTGACAGGGAGCGGAGGAGTGCATGGGACAGAGACAGGAGACATTGGCAGAGTTTAGAGATGGCATTGGGTAGGGAGGTAAGGCGGGAGAGGATGACCTGCAGGGGAGACGCCTTCCCTGCTTCACAGCCACGGGGAGGGGAAGGATGCCTGTGGGCCAGGCAGGTGCTGGAGAGTCAAGGCGCATCCACGGAGGCATCAGGCAGGCAAGGCTGAGCTTTGAAAACACGTGCCCTGGAAATTCAGCCCTTTATTACTGTCATGCACAAGCAGCGCTGGTTAGTAAAAATTTCGGAATACATATTCAGACAGGCATAAACACCCTCTGCCCCCTCCACTGAGGACAGCTCATCAGACCTTTCCTGTCTCTACAGACCTTTCTCAGTATCTAAACTTGCAAGCACGAGACGGTTCTTCACACACTGCTTTACAGTCTTGTTCACTTCATACAAAATTTATTTATCCAACATCATTTTAGCAAGGGGTCTCATCATTTATCGATCTGACCCCTGTTTTTTTAACATTTGGATGGCTTTCCGCCTTCTTGCTAAACCAAACAGCGCTTAGATAGGCGCTTTTGGGTCCATGAAGCTAGTCGGTCGGAGGGCCTGCCAGCTCTTCACGTCCTCACCCGTGTGGTCCACCTGCCCTCCCGGAGGCCCTCTGTTCACACTCTCTCCAGCCACAAATAAGTGGATCTGTTTTTCTACTCTCTTCTCAACAAGTATTAACCATAAAAAACTCTTTGCCAATTTGTTAATGAGAAATGGTAGCCTTTGCTATTTTAATTTTCACTTAGCAACGAAAAGGCTTTATTTAAATTACCCACAGATAGTTTGAGGTCATGGGCAATTAAATGTAATTAATTAGTAATGGAACTTTCCAGAAGTTACAGGGGATAGTTTGTTTCAGCCGCCAGTAGAGGGCTCTGCAGTCCTATTGAATATCAATTCCGGACTAAAGATGCGTTTCAACCAAAACGTGCTTTTTCAAGTTCTGGGAAGGTCTAGCAAACAGTTACTTCTCCATCCATGTGAGTTTTATGGATTTGATCTTTTGTGTTCTCCAAAGAAATGCTGTCAAGCATCCGCCATCGGAATTAGATTCTCTTGGTTGGGATATAATGGCTCAACAATGAAAACCAGTTTGTGTTTGGCACGCTTGAATTACTAATTAGATCTGCCCAAATGACCCTTGGAAGCTTTGGGAGTTCTTTCTGAAAGGATCCTATTTTGTTTGCCATAGAGAACCCCAGGAAAACCCAGCTCCGTTTTTCAGTGGTTGTGGCTTAGTTTACCAAACTGAAAAGGACCATCCATCCGTCCGTCCGCCCTTCCATCCATCCAACCCACACAGACTTTGCTGAGCATCTGTGGTGACAGGCAGGGATGTCTGGGAAACATGGTCCCGGCCTGCAGAGTGTGTGGCCTCCTGTGTCTGAATGGGAGCTGCTGGGCAGTCAGGCAGCCGTCAGCGAGGTGCTGCCATGCTGGGAAGGAGCTCGGGGGAGGTTATTGTGTGTGTGTGGGGGGGGCGGCGCTTAGCTCTCTGAACTATAGTCACTCGGATTCTGTTTCCGTTTAATATGTGAAGACATTTTGTTCTCTATTTCCATTATTTACAAATGATATTTTCAAACTTTCTATTTCCTTGCATTATCTTTTATGTGATTGTAGGAGTTACTTCAAGTCCTTGCTGGGTGTGAGCTGGGATAGACCACGAATGACAATCACAGGAAGAGCGGAGGTGGATTAAAGAGTCAGGAGCCTGGCTGGGATGACCCTGTATAGAAAGGAAGGTAAACTGAGGCAGAGGAGAGGACCAGGAGGGAGGCACAGCTGATGGACTGGGACAGGTGACATGGGGGAACCAGGTCAGCGCTGGTGCCAGGAAGCCACTGATACCATTGCTGATTATCAGGTGGAATTCGAGGGGATGGTGCCTGGACGGTGACAGGTGTCAGGCTTACAGATCACCCAGACTTTCCCCTGGGACCCCCTCTTCCCAGCCGACTCCCAGCTAATCCATTAGAACTAATGGATTCACGCCCACCCGCCCTGACTCTGTGCCAACTTTGGGAAGCACAGGGGTTAACGCCCGGGTGCAAGGCCATGCTCACCTTCCCCATGCACCTTTTAGCCACATTTAGGGCACTCCCCGCTCTAAGCGTTTCCAAGCTGGTTAAAAATTCTTTAATGCCTGTGACGTTGACCCCGTTCCCATTACCCACCACAGAACAAGAGCAGATGCAGCCACGCTTACGTGCCTTACAGCCCACAGCGCGTTTCCACACACCTCACCGCAGATGGCGCCGGATCATCTGGGGTTGGGACCCGCCCTTCCCCGCAACCCAGCCGCCCATCCTCTGTGGGGACTGCGGCTCAGTTTTGCTGTGAACCTAAAACCGCTGTAAAATGGAAAGTCTGTAGTAAAAAAAAAGGTTTTGCTGCCTACGTGCGTTCCCTTCTTCAACCTGAAACTGTCTACACGACCCAGCGGGAGGGGACCCAACTTTCTGATAGCAGCCCACTGAGGGCTCATGGGCAGCAGCCCCTGGTTCCTGTATTGCCACACCTGATGCTGCACGGAAGTGGCTCAATTCTGTTTCTCTGTTTCCCTCTCCTCTCCCCCTCCTCTCTTACCCCCTCTATCATTTGAGCAGCTCTGTTTTGGGGGGCCAGGTGTAGGTCTTTGCTTTACCCTTACTGAATTTCACCTTGAAAAGGGTGACTAACATATTAATTACATTTACTGTACATCTGTGTGTGTTTTTTTAAAGATCATCCACGAATAGCCACGATGTCTTTGTCTGGGTTATTAACCAGGAGTATAAGTCTCCACGGGCTACAGAGATGTAATTGGCTGGGCTCCCCATCTGCTGATTCCTGGGCCAGCTGTTTACACCAGCACATCTGGGCAAAACCCCTTGGCCAGCTGCCATAGGCCATTGGCTGTGAGCCCAGCAAGGAGCCCTGGTGGGTGGTGCTAAGGCACGAGCAGCATCTCAGCTCCCTTTTGTCCAGATTCGCAGGCCACTATGGGCCACGTGGCCCAGACACCGGCTGGGCGGCCTCGTTAGCCCTGCTCTCTTAGGTCTCTCTCTGAGTCCAGCCCTCGGTGGCCAGACCTCTGACAGAGGAGGAAAGGGAGGAAGCCAGGACCCCAGGGAGGGAGGGACCGTCTCCCCCAGGACTCAGGGCCCAGGATTAGGATGGTCTGCTCTGTCCTGCTCTGCGGTGCTGCTGGCCTCCCCTCCGCCTGCTCATGGGCGGTCTGGAGGGTCAGGGAAGGGGGAAATCAGGAGGGCGTGGGGTGCCGCGGGAGCTGCCAACGGGACGCTACAGCCTCCAGCCTCTTCACCGTCTCACGCTGAAATGTCTCACGCTGAAAAGGGTAAGCTGACACTCTGGCCCAGGAATGGCCTTGCGCTCGGGCCACCACGAGGGCACAGCTTTCACAGGGCCGGGCACGACACAGCCTTCACTCTCTCAGAGGCCAGCTGGGGGCCAGGTGATGGCTTTGGAGTCAGATCTAGGCTTAAATCCAGATGCCATCCCCTTAGTTCTCTTGTATTTTTGGTTGAATTAAGCACCCTGAGCCTCAGTTTTCTGGTCTGTAAAATGGAGACATGAATTCCTGCCTATCAGGGATTGGGGCAATTAAAAGGGAAAGTGTGTATAAAACTTCTGGCCAGACAACGAGTCTTCCCTGCTTCTCCATCCCCTGCTTGACCATCATAAACACCTGAGGAGGCTGGCACCCTGCCTTGATAACTTGTTTAGTCTGTAAAACACCTATTAAATATTAATCATTTATCCCGTGTCTCTTAATTGTTAGATGTGTTTCTAATATTTCCTAGCTAAATAGATGTATATTCCTTTCCACATATAGCTTTACCGGAAGAGAGAATTTTAAATAACGTTTGTTAACTGGTACGGTAAAGGCATTTCTTAAAGGAATGCATTATAGTTATTGTGTGTAAAGTAAAGGAACCCTCCCAAAATAATGAGAACAGAACAGATTTGAACTTGTGCTTGGGAAACAGATCAGAAACTCGTCTCGCCAGCGTGTTTTCATGTGCACAGGGTGTTGTGGGCGAAGCAGACGCCTCCAGCCAGGAGCGAAATTATGATGCTTTCCAAGCGTTGCATTCTTTGCTCTGCCGAGATTAATTCAGTCAGAGGAATTCTTTATAAGAAGACATGATGAGTAATCGGGCCCTTCTGTTATTTCACCTTCTCCAGCAAACGCCTCAGATCCATATTTTGCTGCCTTCAAGCTGCTGCGGCCCCGGCCCACGTAACAGGACCGCGCTGGAGCTTCCTGCCACTGATTCACCAGCACAGCCATAAAATCCCTCTTTCCTTTGGTTAATTAAAGGCAAATACCTCTTTGCAATGCAGATAGCTGCTCCGTCAGTCCTGCCAGGACACAGAGGCTCACTGTACGTGATCTTTAATTGAATGACTTTCACTCCAGAGACCTCTTGGTCTTTCATTAATCAGCTATATACACAGTAAAGGTGAAGCTTAATGAGGTGTGTGTCAGGCCCTCCGACGTGGAGTGGCCTAGGTGGATGCGTGTACTGTTCCACATTTTGATAATCTGACATCCAGCATTTTGTGGTCCACATAATGTCAGTCTGCAGTGATTCTAATTAATACAAAGATAGCTCGTCTGCTATCAGGACAAACCTCTCAGTGGCAGGAGCAAATCGTTTCTTGAGAGTGAGAACATCGTGACCACGTCCTTGGCTCTGTCCTGGAGTCTGAGCCATTTGGTGGCTGGAGAAGAGCGGCTTAATTCAGAGGCGGAATAATGCAGCTGTTAGGCCTGGAGCCTCTGCATCTAGACTGACCAGGCTCACATCACGGCATTGCAACCCAGGAAAATCACGCAAATGCTCTGTACCTCAGTTTTCTTGTCAGTAAAATGGGAATAACAATACTGCCCACCTCATAAGGTTGTTGTGAGGAGTGAATGAGTTAAAACAGAGAGAAGTGTAAGGTCTGTGATAGATAGATGCTCATGAAATGCCAATATTTTTATACTCACGTGCTTCTGTTGGTTACCTGACAATGTCAACAAAATTCAGCATTTAGAATGAGTGCATTTAGGTGTTCTTTTGGGCAAGAGGATGGGTTCCTCTTACTTTACCTCTGAAGAACTTAGTGCTTTGAGCTTGGTGGTTAAGTACACAGAGGCCACAAGTCAGGTTGCTGGGCTTCAAATTCCAGCTCATCTTCAAATTCTTGGGTAACCCTGCAAGTGTGCATGCATGGGGGAAGATTCCAACAAGCTCAGTGGAAAGCAACAGCTGGAAAACTAAAATAATTGAGCACATACCTTAGCTTCTGCCAAGTTAAAAGAGCTTGGTAAACACGTCAAGCCGTCCTTTTAGACCTCAAAGTAAAGACAAGGTTCCAGGACTAAGGGCGAACTCAAAATACACCCACACTAACACAATAGAAAACAAAACCTCTGCAAGTTCAAGCTGATCGGCCAGCAACTTAACTGCCTGATAGAACCAAGCCTAGCATGCTTCAGAGTCAGCAGTGTATCATCCACAATGTCTAATGTACAATAAAAAATTATCAATCATATGAAGAAACAGAAACACGTGACATATAGTCAAGAAAAAACAAATAGGAACAAACCGCAAGATGACACAGTATCGAAATTAGCAGATGAAGACTATAAGGCAACTACTGAGTTCAAGGACTTAAAAGAAAAGATAGCTACATTGAAGGAACAGATGGAGAATTACAGCAGAGAAATAGAGGCCTATAAGAACAAGCAAATTTAAATCCTGGAACCGAAAAGCAAAATATCAGAAACACAAAAAAATAATCCACAAGATAGGTTTAATAGCAGACCGGAGATAGTAGAAGAAAGGGTAGGTAAACTTGAATGTAGATTAACAGAAATTATCCGACGTGGAAACTAGAGAGGCAGAACCTCAGTGACTTGTGGAACAATATGAAGCAGTCATATATATATGTCTGTCTCAGAAGGAGAGGAGAGGAAGTGGGGCAGAAAAAATACTTGAGGAAATAGTGGCTCAAATTTCCCAAATTTGGCTTAAAACATATATTTACAGTTTCAGTGAGCAGAGTGAGCCACAAGTCGTTAAAGTACAAAGAACCAACAAAAATATCTAGACACGTGATAGCCAAATGAGCGGAAACAAAGATAAAATCTTACAACCAGAGAATATCGACACATTACACACAAGAGATCAATAATTCGAATTTTGGACAACTTTTCATCAGAAATAATGGAGTTACAGAGACAATGTAATAACACTTTTAAAGTGCTGAAAGAAAAAGGTGTCAACCCAGAATTCTACATCCATCAAAAATATCCTTCAAAAATGGAGGCAATGTAAAAACATCTAAAAATAAAATGAAAGCTGAGAAAATGCGTTGCCAGCAGACCTGCACTGAAAGGAATGTGAAAGGAGTCCTGCAGCTGAAAGGGAAATGACACCAAATGGAAACCTGGATAGGCAGAAAGGAATGAAAAGCACTGAAAATGGTAAATGTGTGGGTAAGTATAAAATAAATTTTTCTGCTGAATTTCTTTAAAAGACAAATGACTATACAATGCAAAAAAATAACACTCTATTGTTGACAACATTTCTAGATGTAAAATGTATGATAAAATCATAAAGGACAAGGGATAATAAATGGATTATATTGTAAGATTCTCACATTTTAAGGAAAATAGTACAATATTAATGCTGTGTTACGTTAAAAATGACTATTGGGGCTTCACTGGTGGTGCAGTGGTTGAGAGTCCGCCTGCCGATGCAGGGGATACGGGTTCGTGCCCCGGTCCGGGAAGATCCCACATGCCGCAGAGCGGCTGGGCCCGTGAGCCATGGCCGTTGAGCCTGTGCGTCTGGGAGCCTGTGCTCCGTAACGGAAGAGGCCACAGCAGTGAGAGGCCCGCGCACTATAAAAAAAAAAAAAAAAAAAAAGACTATTGTAATTTGTAGAGCAGTCACTGAAAAATAAGAGTCATTGCTAAAAAGACAATTGAGGAATTCAAATAAAATAATAAAAAGTACTGAGTTTACCCCAAAGAAGGAGAAACAGAAGAATAAAAAAGAAATGGGACAAATGGAGAACACACAGCAAAACGGGAGACCTAACTCAACCATGTGAGTAATTGTAAAGGGAGCAAACGCTCCAATTCAATGGTAGATATTGTCAGATTGGATAAGAAAGCAAGGCTCAAGTATGTGCTATCCACAAAAAGGCATTTTAACTCTAAAGACATTGAAAACAAAAGAGTATAAACAAAGCTGGTGTGGCACCATTAATATCAGACTGGGTAGACTTCAAGATAAGGAGTATTATTAGAGACAAAAAGGGACATTTCATAATGATAAAATAACCCATCAGGAAGACATAACATCCTAAGTGTGGATACATCTCATGCATACCAGAGCTTCAGCATATGTGAGGCAAAACCCAACAGAACTAAAAGGAGAAATAAAGAATTCCACAATCATAGTTGGAGGTTTTAATACCCCCTCTCAGTAGTTGATAGGACAAGTAAACAACAACAAAATTAGAAAACGAAAAAGCAAGTCAGCGAATGAGAGGAAACATTTGCAATATGTGTGTCCCACAAAGAACTTGGATCCAGAATATATAAAGAACTCTTCCAAATCTCAAGACCAGCAGTCCAGTGAAAAGTAGCCAAATGACTTGAACAGACATTTCAAAAAAGAAGTTATACGAGGACCAAAAAGCACATGAAAATGGTGGGGACACATTTGTATCCATTTCTTCAAAGCTCACACTTAATATGCGTATTTCAGATCTATGCATGTCACTGTATATAAATTTTATCCTAATAAAAATAGTGCAGGAGGGTCAGGAAGAGAAGGGTCTAGGTTTGAACCTTGCTCGGCCACTTGATCTCGGTGGCCTTGGGCAAGTTACTTAACCTCTCAGAGCCCCACTTTCTTTATCTGTAAAATGGGGATGAGAATGAACTCTTCACTGGGCCGCTGTGAAGGTAAAATCCAATGACACAAGACATGGAGCATTTAGCGTGTATGAGGCGCTCTATCAAATAGCTTAATGCTCGCTCTTTATTCCCCACCCTCCTTCTCCTTCTCGCCTCCCAGCTCCCCAAACTTCTCTCTCCATGGATTCCTTCAGGACAAGCAAGGGACGAAAGTAGGGGGGGATGTCCTAACTTGCTCAGCGTGGGGTCCATGCGGCTGGGAGAGGAAACCCTGCTGCCGTCACTTCCTCCGTGGTGCTGTTAGGAGGAGATGGAAAAGGAACCATTTCTATGAGCGGCTGCTCGTGTGTAACCATCTCCCCTGAAAGCAGATGCAGAGCTAACATCTAGCCCCAAGTACCGGACAGTCCTTGCTCTGTGTACATCTTGATATAGTAAAAGCTGGCTTATCGGACATGCTAGTAACTGAAAATGAACTGAACAGCCTAAGGACAACCTTGAGGGACTCAAACAAATGAAAATGAAATCCTGTGAAGTTTTAATATCAAATATAAATACTGAGTATCAGAATGTTCTAGAACTTGGTAATCCTCAAGTGTACATATGTATATTGTGTCTCTATCCATCCATCCATCTATCTGTTATCTATCATCCATCTATCCATCCATCCATCCATCGATGTATCTTCATCATCATCCATCACCATCATCATCCATATCTAAACTATATCAGAGAATCATTGCTTCTAGGGCTGACAGTATCATTTGGTTTGACTCCTTCATTTCAGTGACGACAAAACAGAGACCCAGGGAGGTGAAGAGCTTATCTAAGGTCACAGTGCTGGGTTGTGTATGCACCTTCGAGGACATGGCATCCTCTGGCACTGGGATGTAACTGAGTATCTACACTACTGCGGTCAGCTTAGCTTCCTGTGGGTTCCTCCTTTATTTCCTGTGTGAGAAGCTGACCTCAGTTTATGCCACGTGAGAAAAAATACCCCCAAATGCAAATATCTGATGCCATTATTGGAGGGAGGTGGGCTGAAAAAGGATTTGATTTTTAACGAGACCTGTGAGCACTGCAGGAAGGATTCCTGTGGCAGAAGGAGGCTGATCTGAATGGCACAGGAGGGCGTTTACGCAAAGAAAGGAGATGTGTCTGGTTGTTGGACGCTCAGCCAGATGCAATAATAAAGTGATTTACAGGAGGACGCAATGGGGAAGTTTAAGAGGGGTGTGCATGTCTGCCTAAGGAAATGATCTGTGAGGGTCTGTGCTAGTTGGCTTAAGGAAATTAATGGCAGCATTTGAAAATGCAGTTTGAAAGAAGGAGGAGAACTGGAGGTCAAGAAATGTGATAAATACCTTGAGGGCCATATGCAGCATCAACTGGAGGCCACTTTTGCCCGGGTATTTGCCGGCAATGTTGGCTGCGGACAAGTCGAAGAGGTTGGCTCCCGTTTCGGTACAGATGGCATGGACCAGCAACTTCTTCCCCACCCCAGATGGGCCAGCCAAGAGCAGGGATTTCACCAAAGGAGCTTTCTCATGCACTGCTTCAGAACCTAAAAAAATGCAGAGGCAGAGGCTCTAAGATCCCGCCAAGAAAATAAGTGGCTCTTAGACGGGGACTCCTCAAGGCCATGACTCCATGGCGTGACACCAGTCTCGGCAACAGTGATGGATGCGTGGAAGGCGTTTCTCACCAGGGGCACGCCTCCTGTCTCAGCCAGCTCCGTGACACCTTTGATTTGTATGTCAAGGTGGAGCTGTCAGGTCTCCTTGGGTGTTCAGTACACTGCTTCTCTGTCACCTCTCACCCCAGCATTCCCCCCACACTCATAATTTTAGAGAACATTCCTGCAGTAGCTAACCTCTGGCATTTTGGGGGAAGGGGCTGGGGGTTTCTCTGCTTTTCAGCAGCACTATAGCCTTTGAAGGCTCAGGAAGACGAATGTGCGATGGACAGGAAGATGCAGGGGAAAAGGGGGAAGAAACAAGATCCAGGCAGCAGTAGCCTGGCTTTTTAAAAACATTTTTATTTTATGTTGGAGTATAGTTGATTAACCATGTTGTGTTGGTTTCAGGTATACAACGGAGTGATTCAGTTACACATGTACCTATTCTTTTCCAAGTTCTTTTCTCGTACGCGTTACTATAGAATATTGAGCAGAGTTCCCTGTGCTATGCAGTAGGTCCCTGTTGGTTTCGTCTGTCCTGGTTTCTAGTCTGTCGGTAGGGGCAGAGTCAACCTGACCCTTGATAATAAAGGACGTGAATTATTAGGTCACTCAGAGGTCCCTGCCCTGTGCTCTCAACCGCATCGCCCATCTCCTTCGAGCCCAGATTGGAACTCGGGCTTGATTTCTTCCACCATCCTGAACACGAGCAGAGCAGACGTCGGCGCTAAGTAATTAGAGAGTGAACAGAATGAAATCCTGTAGAAGGCTGTGATTGGAACGTCGGCTGTCACACTGGTTTGCTTTCGGTCAGCTGCTGGGCTCTTCTGGATCAGCTGTAAACATGCCAACGTTCTAATTATTACTGTGCTTTCGTTTTTCTTGTGTGGTTGACAAGACTTGGGGAATTTATCGCATCATTAGAAACAAATTTTTATAGTTACCTACGACACTCTGCAAAAACTTGGAAAGTAGTTTGGAGCAAGTTTTCTTTAAAATGAAGCTAAACGGGCACGCTTCCATTGTGGTTAGCGTGGGAAACGGCAATGTGTTATGGTGAAGCAGACCTCGTTTTCCACGGCAGCAGAGAGATGCCATTCTTCCCGTCTCCCGCTCAACACCTGGATAACTGAGGGCTCAGTCTGTGGCCTCGGCTGGGGGCCGCTCATGCGGAAGGGCCAGGATTTGCTGTAAAGAGTTCATGGCCGGGGGGGAGCTAAACTTGAGAAGGAACTAGAAGGGGAGGAAAAGATCCGTGCTAAGATCCGTGAGGGAGACAGAGATTCAGGGAAGAAAGGACTTCCCATTTGGGGGATGAGGTGGGTGCATGGGGGTGAGTCAGGCTGGACTTTGGAGAGAGGGGCTGCATCTGGGCTGGCCGGTGAAGAGTGGGCAGGGTGGAAGGGGGCGTCTGAGAAGGATGCAAGTAGGGGGCGCAGTGACCACAGCCTGCAGCGGAAGGTCAGGCAGGTCCTGGGGGGGGGGGATGATTCTGG
>NW_020173945.1:2387678-2426653 GCF_003031525.2 Neophocaena asiaeorientalis asiaeorientalis
GCTGGCCGAAGCCAGGGGGCCAGGAGAGTTCCGGAAGGGGTGGAGGGAGGGGAGGACAGCGCTGGGGGACGGGCACAGGCGGGGGAGACCCGGACACGTCATCTACCCCAGGGATGTGACTTTCCAGAAGGAAGCGGTGGTCACCAGCACCGTGCAGAGGTGGAGAGGGAGGTCCAGAAAGGCTTCTGCACCGGCGCCTCGCTGGCCTCTGGACAGCTCATCAGACGGCAGGGCAGGGAGGGGCCGGGGAGTTGCTGGGGACAGACCTTCCACGGCGTCCATGGCTCTAGCTGCTCATCTCGCCTTTCAAGGGCAGTTGTACAAATTGCCTAGAATTGCTAAGAGACAGAGGAAATTTCCAGGCTTTTGTGCGTTCACCCTTTTCAACTTTCGGAGGATTAAAGAGTCACGAGGAAGCCAGTGTTCCGTGTCCTAAGCCCAGCTCTGCCCCTTCCAACCTCGGACTTGGAGAAAGTTCTTCAACATCTTGGAAAGGCTTACTCATCTGTGAGAGCTGTTCAACGTCCCCCTCCGCTGGGAAATGAAACCGCACATAAAACGCAGCTTCTGCTCCGTGAGCGCCCTCCCCCCTCGCTTCCCTCTCTCCCTCCACGCTGCAGGGACAGTGACATTCCGGGGCGGGGGGCAGTGAGCGGGTGAATTCTGACCAGATGCTTCCTGGGCATTCCCTTACTGCCCTTGTGGCTTTGAAAGTTCACAGCTCGTCCTGGGAGCCCTGGCTGAGGCTCCTGGAACCCTGGGGGCCGGTGCGAGCTTTGTCGCCTGGCAGGGTGGGAAGTGGCCTTGCGGTGTGTCCTCAGTGCCCTCTTCCAAGTGGCCGCCTTGCCTAGTCCCGGCAGGGGTGACCTGAATAATCAGACCAACAGACGCATTCCCTTTTGTGCCCGGATACTAGTTTAGACACATGAAATTTAGACGAAGCCCTGGCAGGCTGCCGTGTGAGCGAACTTCTCTGTCTGACTCGTTTGTACGGTGCAAACTCATGAACCCGTCACGAGAACAAACACCCCGCTGACTCTGGGGCCTGGGGGCGCGGGTCAGCCACCAGGGAGACTTCAGGTTTCTCATTGACAAAAGGAGGGTCCGGGTGGGATGCCTCCCAGGCACGCTTCTTCCAGAACCCTCAGGTCAGCTTGGAGACAACACCCATCGCCTCGTATCTGCCAGTGGAGGATGCAAACACACCACGCGCTCACTTGGGAGGAGTTCCCTTAAAATCTTGACACCCCTTGATGTCCTTGGCTCTACTGCCTTCCATCACTCTGCGATGAGGTTTGAGGGCTCATCTGACCCCATTAAATATTGTATTTTGATTTTGTTGACTCCAAATTATGTTGATCCCCAAGTATTATATATTTGTGGATATATGTATTTTATTTATGTTGACCCCTATCCTACTGACTGCTTCTGACATGAAGTTGAAAGCAGAATGAACTATTTCTTGCCAATAGGTTTAAGTTCTTCTTTAAGTCAAAGTGGAATAAGGTGAGAAGTGTCCAAACGATTCCCATCTTACTTTAAAGCGAATTAAACAAACAAAATGCGACTTCTAGTTCAGAATGGTCATCAGAGCACGGCCTGGCTGGAGTTCCTGCCCCTGCCCCAGGTGACGCAGTCATGAAAACATAAATAAACGTGAACGAGAGGAGTGGGTATCTGTTACGGAGAGCCCCGACTTTTCTGCAGACTCTGGTCCGTCTGTCTGAACAACCATGATTGAATCTCCGTGGAAATTGGCAGAGCCTTGATTCTTTAGATCCAAGAAATACACTTTCACTGACTCCCGAAGGGCCGGCTCTGTTAAGGACCCAGTGACAGAGCCTGTGTGTAACAGGTAAGCCTAACCTCAGCCTTTGTCTAATTTGGTCACTTTGAATCGCAGGTGCTTGCCTCGGTTATCATCTCTCCAGATGACAGCTTCCAGGACCTTCAGAATGCTAACCAGACATTCAAAGGTGCTACAGATATGCTTCCTGGGCGGTACCTTTCTGTGCTCCAGGATGCTCTAGCCCAGCAGAACAACCCTCACTCACAATTCTCAGTAGAAGAGGTAAGCTGCAATGCACACTGATGACGACCTGGAACACGCGAGCAGACATGCCTGCTTCTAGCAAAGGCACAACAGGGCAAGTGGAGTCCTTACCTAGCGGCAGGATCCCGTACAGGGTGATGAGCTGTCGGACATCCAGGAGGGAAGGCATGGGTTCTATGGACATCTGGCGAAGAGTACTCCCCAAGTAGCTGTAGTCACCTGGGGAGAAAAAAAATAGAGGACAAATGAATGGGAAACCACGCTACTCTGAGTTGCATAATTTGGACACTTGCAAAATTAACACAGGATACAAATTTAACATATTATGGAGAGTCATTATAAAGAACTTCTCAGATAAAGGCTTGAAGAACAACTGTCCAGCCACAAGAACATTTCCGTACTCGCTACAATAACTGAGAATATGTTGGGTATGATACTAACCTCCCAGTATTTTAAAAAATAACCTGAATGTTGAATATGTGAAGAGCAAAGTTCTAAAATGAAGAACGTACGAAGTATGTTTGGTTTAATTTCTATTCCAAGAGATTATGTCTAACGTTTGCACAAACTTTAAAAACAACTTACTTAAGATGGATGTGAAATTTGTATTGAAGCCGTGTAAATCTGATCCTGAAATGCAATCATTTGAAAGGTAGGATCTGAGTCTAATTTAGGGTAAATAGAAACATCTCCATTTGAGGGTGATATTCATTAACATTTTTATCGTTTTTAAAGGATTACCAAAGGAATCATATCGAAATAAATCTTTACAGGTTTAATTAGAACGCATTAAAGAGCTTCATTGTAACTAGTCATAAATCTGAAGTGTTATTTTCTAACTAATTTAGATAAGGTCACCACGAAAATTAGTTTTGCTGCCTTCACTTGTCATGAGGATGGACTTTTACATGCTCATATGATTCCCTCTTGATTTGTACCTGAATCTGAAGGAAAAATATTCGATAAACGAATCACAATCTCTTGATGTTGTTTTTTCCTGACCTTTTCTTTTCATAACATGTGTGGATCCTTGCAGAGCTTTCAACGTTATATATGTACAACAAATGCCTTTATGCGTGCATGAAAACACTGAAGAAATACATGTAGGCGTCTATGAAATCCTGAAAATATCAAGGGCTTTAAAGCATTTTCAAATGCTAAGAAAATGAGAGTTAAAATCCAGATAACGATTGCTGTTTTGTTGTGGGCCACAGCCTTTCAAAGCCTCCGCATGAAAAAAAGTCCTTGGCAAGGGCAATGGTCTTGGTGAGGGAAATGAGTGATAATGAAAGCATCTATTATGGCTTTCGATCTGCAGGCTTTTTAATGAGCAGGTAATAAATAGAAGAGCGGTTCATTTCACCTTCACTAGAGCAGGAAGGGATCCCGCAGCCACCGTTAAATCCAGCACTTATTGCTGTAAACATGACATTGGGGGGGGCATAAAAGTGACCCCATTTTCCTGCTTAAGTAAATCCAAGTTAATACCCAGATGCGCCATATTTTCTAGACCCTACTTAGACAAAGGAAGTTGAATTGTTGGCTGTTGGTTCTGATAGAAGGAACGACCCTTTGCCAAGTGAGGAGACCCATTCTGAAAGTGTGTCACTACGTTTTGCTATTGCCCAGCACGGAAGCCATAAGCCCCTCCCACGGACTCATTCAGAATTTAGAGACTTCAGGGTTCCCTGCACAGACACCAGGTCTTCCACGAGCGAGGGAAGAAGGAAACAGATGAAGAGGTGTTAGCATGAAAAAGGGCAAGGAAACCTAGGACAACAGCGGGAAAAGAAACAGGACTGTGTTATGGGTAGGATTGTGTCCCCTTAAAAATCCGTATGTCAAAGCCTAACCTCCAGTATCTCAGAATGTGACCTTATTTGGAAATAGGATCACTGCAGATGTAGTTAATGAAGCTGAGGTTATTAGGGTGGGTCCTAATCCGATATCACTGGTGTCCTTTGTAAAAACGGGAAGTTCGGACACAGACACACACACAGGGAGGAGGTCACGTCAGGTCTGAAGGCAGAGATGGGGTGATACAGCAGAAGCCAAGGATCGCCAACGACCGCCAGCAAGCCACCAGGGGACAAGACGAGGGATGAGGTCAGTTTAGGCCATGTGAGCCCCAGGGCAGCTCAGCATCCTGGCAGGGGAGGACTGACAAGTCCAGGGAGCAGGACAGAGGTGGGGGCTTGAAGGGGCTCTTAGGCTACAGCCAACAGATTCCTTCTCAGAGCCTCCAGGAGGAACCAACCAACACTGCTGACACCGTGGTGTTGGACTTCCGGCCTCCAGAACTGGGAGAGAGTAATTTTCTGCTGTTTAAGCTGCCTTACTGTGGTACTTGTTAGAGCAGTCCTAGCAACACAGAAGGAGGAACTAATTGTAGAGAATAGGAACACACGAGCACACTTAAAACATAAGGAGAAATAAAAACTATTTGAGAAAGCAAGGTGAAATCAGCTTCTAACGTTTCCATTCTATCCCACAGAGCGTTGAAAAGAGAATAAAGAACAGACAATTGATAAAAAATAATAGCCTCTTAAAAAAGTTACTCGAAGAAAAGGAGCGAGAGGACACAGGAGGCCTCAAGTCAGCAGACAATCCTCGTAGGACTTGGGGCTTCCCACCTGCGCCAGGACACGCCAGCTCTGCCCCGGGCACTGCCAGGGCTGCACAGAGCATCTTCTGATGGTGATGAGCACTGTGACACATGCTACGTGGTTACAATCCAGATTCCTGCGTTGTTTATACAATAAAAATTCACGTTGGATGCAGGCTACCAGCTTCCAGAATGAGGTCGACAGAGAGACTTCTCAGGTTAACCTTCTGTTGCAACAGCTCTGCCAAGGTTATGCACCCCGGGGCCCAGGTATTCCGAAGCTTCGGATGTTTTCCACATGTAATGTCTAAGTCAAGTCTTGTAAGCTGGGATTTTAAGGAACCCTTTGAATCTTCTTGTTCTTAGGACAGGCCCTGGATGCCAAGGAGAAAGCAAGAAACACCAGCCCTGGCCTGGGTGTCAATGTTCCCACCGAACGCAGCAGCTCCAGAACCACAGGCAGAGCCAGGTAATTTATGGGGCTATTGGCTGTGTTTGTTCCCTCTGCATTTTCCCCTCGAGCAGTGGCTGACCCAGGTGCCTCGTGCTTCTGCGATGTGCACAGGGAGGGAGGGGCACGGAGGCACCAGGAAGTCACAAGCCCTCTCGGCAAACCCTGAGCCCGCGGAAGATAGGTGAGATCACCACGGTGGCAACACGGGGAGGCAGCCAGCTAGCTCTGTGCCAGCGCGCCCTCAAGTGTTCCATTTCCGCACTCATTAAACCGTCATAGCAATTTAGTGAGGCGGTTGCTGTTATCATCCTCATAATTGTGGAAACTGAGGCACAGAAAGATTACAGAAGGGACCGGCAACCCAGAGGGTGCGAGCTTCAGAAGCAGGAGGGAGAAGACATTCCCAGCCTGGGCGGGACAGCTGGTCAGTGGGTCTCTGGTCAGTGGGCATCAGCCCTGTGTCCTAGTGGCACGGAGGACGAGGGAGCAGGGGAGAGAGCCCCTCACTGAGAGAGGGCCCCAGGCAGGCATGAGTGGCCCCTGCAGGCACCAGGGGGTCTTGGAGGATGCCAGTGCCCAGAATCTCTCCCCAGCGTCCAGGCACCATTTGGGAATCAGGGACCTTGATGGTACCTGGGGGCAGGGGTGGAGGCTTGTAAGAAGGATCGAATTTGAATAACCTTGGCAGTTTAGCCCTTGTGATGCTAAGTTATGGTGATTTAAAGCATAAGGAAATGTGCTATTTCTTGCACACCCAAGCTTGTGGCGGGAGCTCGTTCCTGGGCACAGGGTCAGCGCTCAGAGCTGGGCAGTGCGCAGGGACAGAGCAAGGAACTGGGGGTGGGGGGAGTTGGGAGCTGGGCCCTGGGGGAACCAGACATTACGCACTTGAGTTTCCTGCCTTCCAAGTCTCTTTCAGCCCTAACTGCTGTGATTCTAGTGCGTATTTGGATTTGAGTGGTGTTTAGAAAAGAGTGGAAGCTCCCCAAACAACTTGTGTCCCGGCAGTGCTGAGCCGGGCTGGCTGCGAATACAGGGTTCCTGGGCTGTGGGGAATGTCCAAACCATGCGGCCACGTTCTGAGTCTGAGGGTCTGTGCTCCGTCCCTGCCTGCATGGGGAGTTGCTGAGGCTCAGCCAACGCCCACCCTGCCCTGCTTGTCCAGCTCTGGGCCGGCTGGAAAAGGAGAAGGGGTAATGCCCCAAGGTTTCTTTTTCCCCTTTACTTTAAGCTCTGGTACTTTTATTAGAATACATCTTGGTGTTGGCCAATTGGAGTTGATATTCTCACATACAAAGTGTGATCATTCATTATGTGGTTTGCATTTCTGTTTTAGGAAATTTTTCATGAATAAAAATTCTTAGAATTTGTTCTGTTTCTTGGCTTTGGTTTTCTTCTTCAGAGATGTGTATTATGTTTGTCTGCCTATGTGAATCTTCTTTGCCTATCTTTAGTACTTGTTACTTTCTTTGGAAAGCTTTTAATCTTGTTCTTCATTTCTAGTTTTATTTAGAAAAAATTTCTGTCTATCCCATTTCGTTTCTCTTAAAGCATGGTTTGTGGACTTTATTCATTCTTGTGTTCACTGTAATTTAGTTTTGTCCTAAAACGATTTTTCTCCTTTATTTAAAATGTTCTTGGGGCTTCCCTGGTGGCGCAGTGGTTGAGAGTCCGCCTGCTGATGCAGGGGACACAGGTTCGTGCCCCGGTCCGGGAAGATCCCACATGCCGCGGAGCGGCTGGGCCCGTGAGCCATGGCCGCTGAGCCCGCGCGTCCGGAGCCTGTGCTCCGCAACGGGAGAGGCCACAACAGTGAGAGGCCCGCGTACCACAGAAAAGAAATAAAACAAAACAGAACCCAAAAAGAACAAAATAAAAACCCAAAATATTCCTGGAATTTTGTGTTAACTCATTTCTGCACTTTTCTAATTCCATTTTATGTATTCTTACATATCTTCTATAATTTTCTTAATGTATATTAGCTTGGTTTGAAAGAGGACGTTCCAGTTATGTCTGCTTTGTGGGCACGTCTTTTTGTGATGACACTTTGCTCCTTATTCTTTCTTTTTTAATAGACATCTGGCATGGGCTTTGACCTTGAAAGTTTCCATTGCTTAAATTCATATGAGTTAATATTCCTATATGTTTAGAAGATAGTTTCGGTCAGGGCAGCTTTTTAAATTTCATAGAGTCCCCTCTTCTGTTGTTTTCATGTATGTTATTAGTATGGTGGCTTGCTTTTTGAGATGTCCTTGTTCTGTTCCCCTCCCCCAATTTATTCTGGACCTTTTCTCTCCCTCATCTCTGTTGTTCCTATTCGATTGTGATCTACTCCCAAGAGTTTCTTCTCAGTATAAGGCCGTGCCTTGGAAGGGTCAATTTCAAGAGCGTCCAGAGGTTGGACTGTTCTCGCCCGTTCATACTTTCTGATTCTATCCATTTTCACGCATCTGCTGTTGAAGTGGGCAAACCCCTCCCAATTCCAGCTGCAGTTACTACCCTGGTTTGCTGTGCTTTCCAGTGAGTGCTTGCTGGCTATTTTGGGGTTCTTTTGTTTTTTGGCGCCAGTGGCTTGCACTTTGGGCTTGGAGGGGAAACTTGGTTATTTCGTTTTTGTGTTAATGTTGTCCACAGGCTTTTGCTTTTGCCATCTAGTTGCTTTGTCTATTTTTACGTGGGGATCTGGGAAGATCCACTGCCATCTTTTCAAGCGCAGGATCTTAACCGGGAAAAAGAAGACAAACGTGGAAGAGACCAAAGGGAGCCAGTCCTTGTGGCAATTTGACTGATTTTGCTAGACTGGGTCATTTACATTTGAGGTCACTCTTAAGAGGTTGATTTCATTTTCTTTGACCTTAAGCATCTTCAAGATGCTGCCTGGAAACTGACAAAGAGATCAGTGAGGAAGTCCAAGATGGATAAGAAATTAGTAAGAAGATGAGAAATATGTCCATTAATTCTCTGAGACTCTGCCATGTGCTAGGCACTGCACTAAAAACTAGGAATTCGGTGATAAGCAAAAAAGACATGATACGGAGAAAGAAACCAGACAAGGAGAGAGAGCGCACTTAGAGACCCCAGTCGTAAGTAAAGAGGTAGCGTTCTGCTAAAAGTGTTATTTTTTCATAGGAACAGAATTAACAGAACATAATCAAGGCAATCCAGGAGAAAACCCTGCAGTACTTGAATAAGAAACCCATAAAATAAATAGAAACCCAACAGATATTCCAGTACATATTCTGGTAAAATCTTACACCATTAGGAAATATGAAGGCTCCTCCAAGCCCCTGAGAAGGAAATGTGGCTTTATATCAAAGGGATTAAAGTGATCACTTTTTTGAGCCAAGGGAAATGTCAGTCTTTGTGCTCCTGCAGAGGCCAAAACTGGGGCAGTGTAAACACTGGAACAAATAACTCGGAAATGGGTTGTAATACAGTTTTAGAAAGAGAGAATCCATCTGTCTACTCTAATACCAAAACAATTTTAAAAGGAGGGTGGGAGGGAAATCTCTCCAGAAGAATGGTACCTGCTAGAAGAGGAGGCAGACATAGAATATTCCCACTTTACAACCACCACAGCAAACACTGATGCAGGCAGAAGTCATCACGGCGGATGCCTAAACCTTTAAGATGGCTGGGAACAGAATCTCCAGAGCCTCAAACTATCCCCCACAGATTATTCATTGATTACAAAGTGGAAAATGGAGCTTTACAATGGAGAAATCTGTGGAACAGCACCTTCACCAGTGATTAAACCCAACATCACCAGTGATGGGACAAAGCGTCATTTTTGTGCCCTCAATGTGAAAGACTGAGAATCAGGACACAATATTACCTGTAGTTTCCCTGTAAAAAATGTTTAACATGAATCAAGTCAGGAGGAAACCATCAAACCAATTCAGCTGAAGGAGAGTCTGTAAAACAGCTCAGACTTTTTAAAAATGTCAATGTCAACGCTGTGAAGGCCTGGAAAAGCCTGTAAACTGGTGCTGATTAAAGGAATGAAAGGGGACGACGGAGATCCGTCACATCCATGATCCCTGACTGCATTTGGGATTGAGAAAGACAAACAGTTACAAAGGACATTATTTATTAGGACTACCGGGAAAACTGATCATTAACTAGATATTACCTAGTGGTAACAGTACGACATTAATGTTAAATTTTCTGAGTGTGATTATCTTTTCGTGGTTATGTAGGCGAAATGTCCTCAGTTGATTGTAGATGTATGAAAGTGAAAATGATATCTGCATTAGGGTGGTAGGAGTATGACGAATTTTAAGCTTTAAGTATGTTTTCAGATCCTTATGGTATTTTTTAAAAATTAAGAGAAAAACATTAGCTGAAGACGGTGATAGCAAATGTCCCCTCTTTTTCCTCCCAGCTACTCCTGTGGTGGCCCCTAGATGGAATTCTGGAAGGAATTTCTCCTGTGAGGACTCTGTGTTGGAAGTACCAGGGGCTGCCCCCTAGGGCACTTTGATAACCAGAGAGCATGAACAATTCTTCATTTCCTCAATTCAGCTTAAGCCACAAAGAATGCCTCCAGGAACCTTGCTAGTAGGTTTGGAAACCTGCTTCTACCACATTAGGGGAGAGAGCTGGACCCATTAGATCCCAGCACAGAATGAACTCAAATCAATTCAATCCAACCAACATTTACTGCAAGCCACTAAGGGCCAGATTTTAGGTTGGACAAAAGCACAGATGAAACATACTTCCGGCTGTTGGGTCCTCAGAACCCAAGGGGTGACATGCATCTGTGACACATACATGCATTATTCTTTGTGTACTTTACCAATGTAATCAGAGAGGTTGACTTTCAGAGCCTGGATCAGTAAGCCTTCTTCCACTAGTTCCTTATACAGAGATTCGATGGTCCTGGGGATAAAGCAGACCATCTATTCTGTGAGCAAACACATCAAATCAGCAGTACTGATGTTAATCATCTCACATACTCAAGAGAACTTTAACCAGATCTCATTCAAGGTACATTTGTATGTATGCAAATAAATTGATTTTTGAAGCGTTACTACAATTTGGGGATAAATTAGGCTTTTTAAAAACACTACTTGCACTCGTCCATGGGTATACCTGATGTTTCCCATTAATAAGAATTATCTTTGGGCATCTGAGACCAGCTATGACTCCTGCAGTCTGCCCTTTCATCAGCCTTCATGATGGCACAAATATGAATTAGAAATTACACAATAATGGTAACGTAAAAGGGCCATAATTATATATTCAGTTAGCGTCTGCAAGCTGTAGTAAATCATCAATTCTTCGCGAAATTGACATTTCCTTTTAACGCCATAGCATAACAATTTAAAAGAAATATCTATAAAAAACAAAGGCTTATAATGGAAATCATTTTAATATGAAAGACAAAATATTATAATTTTTTAGGAGGATGTTATACTCTTCCATAGTATTTACAGATGACAAAACCTCTTCTCTAAGGGGGCCTTGGGTATGTAGCCAGCATAGTGGTAATTTATACTACTTGAGGAAAAGAAATGGAGATAGTATCCCACTTAATGAATTAAACTCCCCATGAAATTAACCGGGGCTTGGCTTGCTGGAATTCAGATAGATCATGCTCAAATACGGTACAGCAGAGTCCTTCGAGATGTTTTGTCTTTTCCCTTTTTATTTTTAGGGGCCTGATGCTTTGGTTCAACCCCAGTCTTTCTTTAGACTGAAGAATTGTAAATATACCTATTTTTAAACTGTTCTTTGATTGTTCAGTGATCTAAGTTAGCGTGATTAAAAGAGACTCAAGAACATCAGGGAGACTCAAGCCAAATACCATCGGGATAGATGTTAATTCAATGACTCCAGTCTTTGGTTGACTGAAATTTTATTCTATCAAATATATTTAAAATAGTGTGCCCTCAGCTGAGAATTAAGAAAGTTTTAATTGTAATGGAATTTGGGATGACAGTATCTGACCTCTACCAAGGCAGTATCAACTGCAGTGTTTTGACTTGAATATTCGTTTAACATAAACATATGCGTAAAATATTAACATAAAATTGAATAAGATTCTCTAAAATAATCCAAGCCAAATATCTTAAGACTCCGGGAACACGAATCTATATTTGGATCTTTCCAGTGAAATAAACTCTTGCGACAGAATAAAAAATTTCAACTCGAAAACTACCTTATATGGCTACCTTTTACGGCTGAGCCAGTTTGAAAGCCCTAGGCCCCCTTTTGTCTGGGCAGCCGACCTACCAGCCTGGGGCTGCCTTAAGTGAACAGAAAAGCATCGTGCCCAGGAATGGTCAGGGAGGAATCCCAAGTTGTAAACTAATAATAGATCATCCTAATCATTAACCAGGAGGTTGCTGAGAAGAGACGGTCCCTCTCTGAGCACGGCCACGTACAGTGACCAGGAAGAGATGAGGGAGCTAAGAACGATGAATCTATTTAAATTGATTTTTCAGGAGGCCATTACAATACTCAACAAGAACAATCCCTGTGAATGGCAGGGAGCATAAAATGCTGCTTGAATACCTTGACTGTCAACACACTGTTGAGTAGTTTTGTGACGGGAAAAAAAATAAAAAATAAAAAAAAAAATAAAATAAAACCACCTTATAAACTATGATAAAAATACTGATTTAAGGTTCATATTAACTGGATGACAGAAACATAAGTTGTCTTACAGTGTCTTGGCAGAGAACTAGCCCATTTACTGAATCCCACTTAATGAATAACATAGAGTCTTTAAACTTAAAATGAAAAGTCTTCCAGGAATAGGATGATCAGGTATTTCTGTACTTTGGGGTATAAAAGTGAATAAAATACTACTGGTCTTTCTTCATTTCACTAGAGAATTGCTGTAGCTCATTTATAATAGTTCGACTGTAAAGAAACCTATGCAAAGAACACATTCATTGGCTAACAGACACGGTCCATGAGCCACGTGTGTGCTCTGTGTTGTTAAAGCAGAATTGTAGTCAGTTAAGCGACTCGCTAAGTGCAGAGAACGTGAATAGATAACTTTTCCTTAGTGGTCAGCTCATCGTGGCAGATTTGAGTTTAGCTCTGGGTGGTCACTCAATAAGACACTTAGCAGGATCTTCTCCTCCTGAAAGACTGAGGTAAGGACAAAGGAGAAACGTGGCATGTGAAAGTCACTGAAAGACAGCAGTGGCCCTGCAGGTAGGCAGGGGCTGGACCTTCCTCCAGGGAAGGGACTACGACATCCTCCGGAGGAGGCGTCAGTGTTGGTGCCTCGGTAGATGGGCTCCTTCCCGGGAACTGGGCGCCTGAGTCTCAGAATGCTGACCAGGCAGCGGTCAGCCAAAGCTCTTGAACTTGAACTTTTCCCTAAACAATGGAACGTCATGTGAGGAAGCCTGCAGCTCCTCCCTCTAGCGATATCCCGCGGGAGCCTTTTCTCCCCAGAGCCAAAGCCCACAGCAAGGCTGGGTGTCTCTCCAGAGGCTGCCTGCCAGGGCCCTGGGTGTGTGCACCAGCTCTGGGGTGCTCTGGTCCCCACTTCTCCTGTGGATGGTTCCAAGCTGGCTTCCTCTCTCATGGGTCTTCTTTAAAGCAGAGTTTGGGACTGTTATCAGCGTACCAAAAGGGGAACAAGGGAACACCCCAAACAGGGAGCAACACCTGTTACCCATTAACAAACCCATGGGAAAAAAGGTATACATTCAAAATGATTTCTGACATTCACTTCCTAGGGATTTTAATTAAATTCCTTGAAAATGTTTGAAAACCTAGGCCCTATTTATTTCCAATATTAAAGCCCTGAAGGCCATTTCAGTTTAAAAATGAGCATTTATAATTATTCGTTAATATCAAAGTTCAGCCGATGAGGCTTAAGGAAATGGAAGTATCCTTTCACAATGAGACAAATCCTCACCCTTTCTTCCTTCAAGGAGCATTTATGAAGGGCCTCCCTTCAGCGGGCGGGGCCCAGGGGCGGGCATGTCATATGAACGGTCTCTGCCCTCAAGGACTGCAGTCTCAGTGTTCCCTCAAAAGCTGTTGCAGGATGCTAGTTCTTAAAAAACTTTCTTGAGAACCCCATGAATTTTAAAACTTAAAAAAAGTCACACGGCCTTAGAAGTGATGGGGCCCGAGTCTGCCTTCCAGGCCCCCCCTCTCCACTGCGTCTCCCCAGTCGAGGATGCTGGCCTGCATGCAGGACTGCAGAGAGGTCTCCGTGCTTCCCCCCACCATACTCTTCCAGGATGAAGGGGTGTGGTGTACAGAGCAGTGTGTGGGGGGGTTACCTTTCCCAGACCAGGCCGAGGACTCAGGCCATGTCCTATGCTCTTTTCTGCACTGCCCCCCACCCGTGTGCACCCCTCACCTGTCAGCCGTTGGGTCTTTATCCTTCTTCCCCACTTTCCGTTTTTTGTCTTTCTGGAAGAAAATGGAAAAAAAAAACCATTTAGTAAAAACAAGCTTTGTGTAAACAAGAAAAATGAGCTCTAGAAATTAGCTAAGGAAGCTGATTTTGGGTGGTGGCATAGGGGAATGGGAGGTGGGAAGTCAATCGCAGTACATGGAGCTGCAACACTTACTTCATGAACATAGGGACTGGCAGGTGAGGTGGCTACCCGGAAACCTGCGTGGACTGAGTCCCAACAGGCCCTGAGCATTCTGGTTCTTCTTCTGGGCCCTGGCATGCTTGCTACAAAGGATGAGAGTGCCGAGTGCACAGGCAACCAAGCTGTGCTTTTCTTTGGTATCTGATCACCTCTCTGTTAGCATCAGGACCCGAACCTGGAGCCCAAAGAGTGAGGCAACCATCCAACTTTGGTTCCCAAAGGCTTTGCATTCAGATCCTTGTGCCAGCTGGAGGGCAGTGCTCAGAACGTGGTCCGTTAGAGCAGTGCTTATCGCTGCACTATTCTGCCTAAAATATCCACCAGTGGGCTTCCCTGGTGGCGCAGCGGTTGAGAGTCCGCCTGCTGATGCAGGGGACACAGGGTCGTGCCCCGGTCCGGGAAGATCCCACATGCCGCGGAGCGGCTGGGCCCGTAAGCCACGGCCGCTGAGCCTGCGCGTCTGGAGCCTGTGCTCCGCAACGGGAGAGGCCACAGCAGTGAGAGGCCCGCGTACCGCAATAAATAAATAAATAAATAAATAAAATATCCACCAGTACCTCCCCACTGCCCACAGGATAAAGTTAAAATTCTGCAGCCTGGCCCCATCTTCCTTTGTTGTCTCATCTTCTATCCCAGGCCTTCTCAGGTGACTCTTGCTCCCTATCATTTCATTCATGCTTTCATTTATTGTTTTTATTGCAGCATAATGTACATAAAGTATGCACACATCAGGTTGATTAACACTTTACATTTAATTTTTACATATAATCATATAACTACCACCCAGCTGAAAATACAGAACATATTTTCACCATTCCTGAATTCTCTCTCACACTGCTTTCCAGTCTGTAGGTAACCACCACTCTGACTTCTCTGGAGATTCGCATTGCCTGTTCTTGAACATGGAATCTTACAATATAAACTCTTTTTTTAAAATTTAACATCTTTATTTGAATATAATTGTTTTACAGTGTTGTGTTAGTTTCTGCTGTATAACAAAGTGAATCAGCTATATGCATATGTATATCCCCATATCCCCTCCTTCTTGCATCTCCCTCCCACCCTCCTTATCCCACCCCTCTAGGTGGTTGCAAAGCACCGAGCTGATCTCCCTGTGCTATGCAGCTGCTTCCCACTAGCTATGTATTTTACATTTGGTAGTGTATATATGTCCATGCCACTCTCTCACTTCGTCCCAGCTCACCCTTCCTGCTCCCCATGTCCTCAAGTCCATTCTCTGCATCTGTGCCTTTATTTCTGTCCTGTCCCTAGGTTCATCAGAACCATTTTTTTTTTTTTTTAGATTCCATATATGTTAGCATACAGTATTTGTTTTTCTGACTTACTTCACTCTGTATGACAGACCCTAGGTCCATCCACCTCACTACAAGTTACTCAATTTCATTTCTTTTTATGGCTGAGTAATATTCCATTGTATATATGTGCCACATCTTCTTTACCCATTCATCTGTCGATGGACACTTAGGTTGCTTCCATGTCCTGGCTATTGTAAACAGAGCTGCAGTGAACATTGTGGTACATGACTCCTTTTGAATTATGGTTTTCTCAAGGTATATGCCCAGTAGCGGGATTGGTGGGTCATATGGTAGTTCTATTTTTAGTGGGTTTTTTTTTCCACTTATTTTTAGTTTTTTAAGGAACCTCCATACTGTTCTCCACAGTGGCTGCATCAATTTACATTCCCACCAACAGTGCAAGAGGGTTTCCTTTTCTCCACACCCTCTCCAGCATTTATTGTTTGTAGACTTTTTGATGATGGCCATTCTGACCAGTGTGAGGGGCTACCTCATTGTACTTTTGATTTACATTTCTCTAATGATTAGTGATGTTGAGCATCCTTTCATGTGTTTGTTGGCAATCTGTACATCTTCTTTGGAGAAATGTCTCTTTAGGTCTTCTGCCCATTTTTGGATTGGGTTGTTTGTTTTTTTGATATTGAGCTGCTTGTATATTTTGGAGATTAAGCCTTTGTTAGTTGATTCATAGGTCCCATTTGTTTATTTTGTTTTTATTTCCATAAATAAATTTGTCTAGGAGGTGGGTCAAAAAGGACCTTGCTGTGATTTATGTCATAGAGTGTTCTGTCTATGTTTTCCTCTAAGAGTTTTATAGTGTCTGGCCTTACATTTAGGTCTTTAATCCATTTTGAGTTTATTTTTGTGTATGGTGTTAGGAAGTGTTCTAATTTCATTCTTTTACGTGTAACTGTCCAGTTTTCCCAGCACCACTTATTATTATTTTTTAACATCTTTATTGGAGTATAACTGCTTTTCAATGGTGTGTTAGCTTCTGCTTTATAACAAAGTGTATCATCCATACGTATACATATATCACCATATCTCTTCCCTCTTGTGTCTCCCTCCCTCCCACCTCCCTATCCCACCCCTCTAGGTGGTCACAAAGCACCGTCCAGCACCAGTTATTGAAGAGGCTGTGTTTTCTCCATTGTAAACTCTTGCCTCCATTATCAAAGATAAGGTGACCATATGTTGTGGGTTTATCTCTGGGCTTTCTATCCTGTTCCATTGATCTATATTTCTGTTTTTGTGCCAGTACAATACTGTCTTGATTACTATAGCTTTGTAGTATAGTCTGAAGTCAGGGAGCCTGATTCTTTCGTTTTTCTTTCTCAAGATGGCTTTGGCTATTTGGGGTCTTTTGTGTCTCTATACAAATGGTGAAATTTTTGGTTCATACCAATGGAAAAATGCCACTGGTATTTTGATAGGGATTGCATTGAATCTGTAGATTCCTTTAGGTAGTATAGTCATTTTCACAATGTTGATTCTTCCAATCCAAGAACATGGTATATCTCTCCATCTGTTTGTATCAACTTTAAGTTCTTTCATCAGTGTCTTATAGTTTTCTGCATACAGGTCTTTTGTCTCCTTAGGTAGGTTTATTCCTGGGTATTTTATTCTTTTTGTTGCAGTGGTAAATGGGAGTGTTTCCTTAATTTCTCTTTCAGATTTTTTGTCATTAGTGTATAGGAATGCAAGAGATTTCTGTGCATTAATTTTGTATCCTGCTACTCTACCAAATTTATTGATTAGATCTAGTAGTTTTCTGGTAGCATCTTTAGAATTCTCTATGTATAGTATCATGTCATCTGCAAACAGTGACAGTTTTACTTCTTTTCCAATTTGAATTCCTTTTATTTCTTTTTCTTCTCTGATTGCAATGGCTAGGACTTCCAAAACTATTTTTAATAACAGTGGTGAGAGTGGGCAACCATGTCTTGTTCTTGATCTCAGAGGAAATGGTTTCAGTTTTTCACCACTGAGAATGATGTTGGCTGTGGGTTTGTCATATATGGACTTTATTATGTTGAGGTAGGGTCCCTCTATGCCTACTTTCTGGAGAGTTTTTATTATAAATGGGTGTTGAATTTTGTCAAAAGCTTTTTGTGCATCTATTGAGATGATCATATGGTTTTTATCCTTCAATTTGTTAATATGGTGTACCACATTGATTGATTTGACTGTATTGAAATATCCTTGCATTTCTGGGATAAACCCCACTGGATCACAGTGTATGATCCTTTTAATGTGTTGTTGGATTCTGTTTGTTAATATCCTGTTGAGGATTTTTGCAGCTATGTTTTTGCATCAGACATATTGGCCTGTAGTTTTCTTTCTTTGTGACATCTTTTTCTGGTTTTGGTATCAGGGTGATGGTGCCCTCGTAGAGTGATTTTGGAAGTGTTCCTCCCTCTGCTATATTTTGAAAGAGTTTGAGAAGGATAGGTGTTAGCTCTTCTCTAAATGTTGGGTAGAATTTGCCTGTGCATCCATCTGGTCCTGGACTTTTGTTTGTTGGAAGATTTTTAATCACAGTTTCAATTTCAGTGCTTGTGATTGGTCTGTTTATATTTTCTATTTCTTCCTGGTTCAGTCTCAGAAGTTGTGTTTTTCTAAGAGTTTGTCCATTTCTTCCACGGTGTCCATTTTATTGGCATATAGTTGCTTGTAATAATCTCTCATGATCCTTTGTATCTCTGAAGTGTCAGTTGTTACTTCTCCTTTTTCATTTCTAATTCTATTGATTTGAGTCTTCTCCTTTTTTTTCTTGATGAGTCTGGCTAAAGTTTTATCAATTTTGTTTATCTTCTCAAAGAACCAGCTTTTGGTTTTATTGATCTTTCCTATTATTTCCTTCATTTCTTTTTCATTTATTTCTGATCTGATCTTTATGAATTCTTTCCTTCTGCCCACTTGGGTTTTTTTTTAGTTCTTCTTTCTCTAATTGTTTTAGGTGTAAGGTTAGGTTGTTTATTTGAGATGTTTCTTGTTTCTTCAGGTATGGTGTTGCTATAAACTTCCCTCTTAGAACTGCTTTTGCTGCATCCCATACGTTTTGGATCATAGTGTTTTCATTGTCATTTGTTTCTAGGTATTTTTTGATTTCCTCTTTGATTTCTTCAGTGATCTCTTGGTTATTAAGCAGTGTATTGTTTAGCCTCCATGTGTTTGTATTTTTTACAGTTTTTTTCCTGTAATTAATATCTAGTTTCATAGCATTGTGATTGGAAAAGATACTTGATACCCTTTCAATTTTCTTAAATTTACCAAGGCTTGATTTGTGACCCAAGCTATGGTCTGTCCTGGAGAATGTTCTGTGAGCATTTGAGAAGAAAGTGTATTCTGTTGTTTTTGGATGGAATGTCCTATAAATATCAATTAAGTCCTTCTTGTTTAATGTGTCATTTAAAGCTTGATTATTTAGGGCTGTGTTGGGTCTTCGTTTCTGTGCGAGGGCTTTCTGTAGTTGTGGCAAGCAGGGGCCACTCTTCATCATGGTGCACGGGTCTCTCACTATTGCGGCCTCTCTTGTTGCAGAGCACAGGCTCCAGACACGCAGGCCCAGTAGTTGTGGCTCACGGGCCTAGTTGCTCCATGGCATGTGGGATCCTCCCATACCAGGCTCAAACCCGTGTCCCCTGCATTAGCAGGCAGATTCTCAACCACTGTGCCACCAGGGAAGCCCCTAAAGTATTTTTAATTTCAGTAATTATATTGTTCATCACTGTTTGTTTTCTCTTTAGTTCTTCTAGATCCTTGTTGCATGTTTCTTGTATTTTCTCAATTCTGTCTCTGATATTTTGGATCATCTTTACTATCATTACTCTGAATTCTTTTTCAGGCAGGTTGCCTATTTCGTTTTCATTTATTTCATCTTGTAGGTTTTTACCTTGCTCCTTAGTCTGTAACATATTTTTTTGTTGGTTCATTTCTTTTGATGGGTGGGGCTGCATTCCTGTCTTACTGGTTGTTTGGCCTGAGACGTCCATTTCTGGCGTTTGCAGGCAGTTGGATAGAGCTGGGTCTTGCTGCTGAGATGAGGACCTCCGGGAGGCCTCACTGTGATTGATATTCCCTGGGGTCTGAAGTTATCTTTTAATCCAGCTATTTGGACTTGGAGCTCCCATCACAGGAGCTCGAGCCCGACCTTGAGCCCGCAAACTTTGTGGCATGGTTAAAAAAAAAAAATAAAGGAAGGAAGAAAGAAAAGAAAAAAAGGAGCAGTACAATATCAAAGAATAAAAAACAAAATGAAATTAGAAAGAAAAAAATATATTAGGAAAAATAAAACTACAGTTGAAACAACTGCAACAAGATAAAATAAAACCACAACAGAAAAAAGGAAAAAAAAAAAAAAAAAAGGTGGGTGGGAAACAAGCCAAAAGGAGAGAACGATAGCAAAGTATAAAGAATGAAACAAAATTAGAAAAATAAAAGATTTGTTAGAAAAATAAAAATATAAAAGAATCAACAACAAAGAATCAACAAGGTTAAACAGAACTCCAATCGAAAAGAGGAAAAAAACAACCTCCCGTCCCCTTAGGTGTCCGTGGTTCCCCATCAGTGCCTGGTAGGTGCCCTAGTTGTGAGAAGATGTGAATTCCGTGTCCTCCTAGTCTGCCATCTTGACTCTGCACCCCATAAACTCTTTTAGGTCTGGCTTCCTCCAATCAGTATTACAATTCCAAGATTCACATATGTGGTTGCACGTAGCTATACTTCATGTTTTTCAGTATTTTGAAATTTAAAGTTCTTATTTTGAGATAATGGTGGATTCACATTCAGCTGTAAGAATTGCTATGGAGAGATGTAACCTTTAGTGGGTTTCTCCTAAGGGTAACATCTGGCAGAACTTTCTCACAAGGTCACAGCCATGATCTTGACTTGATACTGATACAGTTGAGATCCAGGA
The DNA here is from genome assembly GCF_003031525.2 of Neophocaena asiaeorientalis asiaeorientalis. Lineage (NCBI taxonomy): Eukaryota > Metazoa > Chordata > Mammalia > Artiodactyla > Phocoenidae > Neophocaena > Neophocaena asiaeorientalis. The sequence continues at coordinate 2,407,604 of NW_020173945.1, forward strand.
TGTTTCAGTCACCCCAAGGGTCCTTCCAGTTGCTCTTTCAGAGTAACCCTTGCTTCCCTCCCACAGCCAATCCAGCTTTATTAGAAACCTCTAATCTGTTCTGTTTCTACAGTTTTGTCCTTTCAGGAATGTTCTATCAGCAGAATCATAGAGTATGTTACTTTCTTGCTTTTTATTCATCATAATTCTCAAGAAATTTGTCTAGGTCATTGTATGCATGAATAGTTTGCTCTTTTTTTTTTTATTGCTGTTTCTAGTTTTGGGCTATCATGAGTTGATTAAGGTGCAACAAATGTCTCTCTGTGTGTGTGTGTGTGTGTGTGTGTGTGTGTGTGTGTGTGTGTGTGTGTAAGTTTTCATTTCTCTGGGATAAATGCTCATGAATGCAATTGCTGGGTTCTATGGTAGTTGTATGTTTTTTTTAAGAAATGCCAAATTTTGTGCAGAGTGGTCATACCATTTTACATTCCTACCAATCATGTAAAAGTGATCTAGTTTGTCCCCCGTTATCTTAGGCAATTGGTGTTGCCATTGTTTTTATTTCAGCCATCCTCATAGGTATGAAGTGATTTCTCTGTGGTTCTAATTTGCATTTCTCTAATGGCTAACAATGTTGGACACCTTTTCTGTGCTCTTTTTCCCTCTGTACATCCACTTGGGCGAAATGTCTCCATGTCTCCTGTCCATTTTATAATCGGATTGTTTTGTTTTCTAACTGTTGAGTTTTGAGAGTTCCTTGTATGTTCTACATACTAGCTCGCCGTCAGATATGTGCTTTACAAATGTTTTGTCCCAGTCTGTAGCTTGTCTTTTCACCCACTTAACAGGGTCTTTCACTGAGCAAACAGTTTTAATTCTGATGAAGTTCAAATATTCCTCTAATGGATTTGCGCTTGCAGTGTTAATTTTAAGAACTCTTTGCTAGCCTTACATCCCAAAGATTTTCTCCTATATTTTTTTTTCTAAAACTTACAGCTTTACATTTTACATCTAAGTCCATGATCTGTTTTGAGTTATTCTTTGTACAATATGTGAGACTTAGCTCAAGGTTCTTTTTTTTTTTTTTTTGGTCTGTAGATATCCAGTTGCTCCAGCACCATTTATTGAAAAGGTTATCCTTCCTCCCTTGAATGGCATTTGCATCGTCATCAAAAATCAGTCAGGCCTATTTGTGTGAGCCTATGTCTCAGTTGTCTGTTTTGTTTCATTGATCTTCAGTTTAACCCTCTACCAATAGCAAACAGTCTTGATTACTGTAGCTGTATAATAAACCTTGAAATTAGGTAGATGGATTCTTTTTACTTTATTCCTCTTTTAAAAAATCGTTTTAGCAATTTTAGATTCACTGCCTTTCCATATAAATTTTAGGATAATCTTGTCTATGTTTATAAACTATCTTTCTGGGATTTTTTTTTTTTGCAGTACGTGGGCTCTCGCCGTTGTGGCCTCTTCTGTTGCGGAGCACAGGCTCCGGACGCGCAGGCTCAGCAGCCATGGCTCACAGGCCCAGCCGCTCCGCGGCATGTGGGATCTTCCCAGACTGAGGCACGAACCCGTGTCCCCTGCATCGGCAGGCGGACTCTCAACCCCTGCGGCACCAGGGAAGCCCTCTTTCTGGGATTTTGATAAGAATTGGATTAATCTTGTATATTGATGTGGAAAGAATTGACATCTTTACATTTTGTTTTCCAATCCATGTGCATAGTATGTTTATCTATTTAGATCTTCTTTGATTTCTTTCATCAGCATGGTGTAGTTTTAGCATACAAGTCCTACACACATTTTGTTAGCTTTACACCTAAGTATTTCATTTTTGAGTGATTTTAAGAGATATTATATTTTTAATCTTGGTGTCCATCTGTTCATTGCTAGTAAACAGAAATATGGTTGATTTTTATATGTTCCCCTTGTACCCTACAACCTTGCTGAATGCACTTTTTTATTTCTAGGAGTTTCTTTGTAGATTCCTTGAGATTTTCTAAATAGACAATCATGTCGTCTGCAAATAGGGACTGTTTATTTTTTAAATTTCCTTTGCTTGTCCTACCGCACTGGCTAAAACGTCTAGCACTATGTTCAATAAAAGTGCAGTGAGTGGACACACTCGCCTTATTCCCAGTCTTAGGAGAAAAGCATTTAGTCTTTCACTGTTAAGTAGAAGGTTAGCTGTAGGTGTTTTTGTAGATTCTCTTTATCAAGTCATGGAAGTTCTCTAATTTTTCTGAGAGATTTATCACGGGTGAGCGTCAAATTGTGTCAAATACTTTTTCTGCATCAATTGATATGATCATGTGATTTTTTTTCTCCTTTCGTCTGTTAACATAGTTGATTCCATTGTTGATTTTCAAATATTGAACTAGGCTTGCATTCCTGGAATAAACCCCACTTGGTCATGGTTTATAATTCTCTTTATTTTTGCATTCTATTTGAAAATATTTTAAGAATTTTTGTATCTATATTTATGAGGGATATTGGCCTATATTTTTCCTTTTTTTTTTGTACTGCTTTTGTCTGGTTTTCACTTAAGGGTGAAAAGCTTGTTATAAAATGGGTTGGGAAGTGTTTCTTCTATTCTGGAAATGACTGTGTAGAATTGGTGTTAATTTACCTGTGAATATTTGGTAGAATTCTCCAGTGAAACCATCTGGTCCTGGAGATTCTACCTGGGGAATTGTTTTAATTACAATTTAACTTCCTTAATAGATGTAGGGCTAGTCAATTTATCTATTTCATATTAAATGAGTTGTAGTAGTTTGTATTTTTAGGAATAGTGTGTTCATTTCGTGTAAGTTGTCAAATTTTGTGTGTAGTTGTTTGTAGTATCCCTTTATTATTCTTTTGATATCTGCAGTCAGTAGTGATACCTCTTGTTTCATTCCTAATGTTGGTAATATGTGACTTCTTTTTTCCTTTGTCAGTCTTACTAGAGGTTTGTCAATTTTGTTGATAATTTTCAAAGAGGCAGCTCTGTTTCATTGACTTCCCTATTGTTTTTCTGTTTTCAGTTTCACTGATTTCTGCTCTTATCTTTTTCTTCTCACTTTGTGGGTTGTTTTTTTTTTTTTTTTCTTTTGCTCTTCTTTTTCTAGGTTCTGAAGTTCTGAAGGTGGGAGCTTAGATGATGGATTTGAACTTTTTCCTCTTTTTCTAGTGTATGTGTTTAGTGCTATAAATTTCCCTCTCAGGGCTACTTTATTTGTGTCCCAGATTTTTTTTTTTTTTTTTTTTTTTTTTTGGTCGGGACCAGATATTTTTGATATCTTGTATTTTCATTATATGTTTTGAGTTCTCGTTTCTTTTTCGTCCTATGAATTAGAAGTGTGCTGTTTAGTTTCCGTGTGTTTGGAGATTTTCTTATTATTTTTCTGTTATTGATTTCTAGTTTGATTCCATTGTGGTAGGGGAATGCACTCTCTGTGATTTCATTTCTTTTCAATATGTCGAGATTTGTTTAACGGCACAAGATAAGGTCCGTCTTGGAATGCATTCTGTGGGCATTGCAAAGAATATGTATTCTGTTTGTTGGGTGGAGTGTTCTATAAATTTCCATTAGACTCTGTTTGTAGATGGTGTTGAGTTCTTCAGTATCCTTGCTGATGATTTTCTGTCTAGTGTTCTATCAGTTCTTGAGAATGAATGTGGATTTGTCTGTTTTTCCTTTCAGTTCTACTGGGTTTTGCTTCCTATATTTTATAGTTCTGTTGTTTGGTGTATGCACATTTAGGATTAATATGTCTTCGATGGATTGGCTCTTTTATCATATGTAAGTTCTTCCCTGACTTTGATAATTTTCTTGGCTCTGAAATCTACTTTATGTGATACTAGAATAGCCATTCCTGCTTTCTTTTGATTGTTTGCATGATATATTCTTTCCATCCTTTTACTTACAACCTGCTTATATCATTATATATCAAATGAGGTTCCTGCAGACAGCATATAGTTGGGTCATGTTTTAAAATCTACTTTGGTATTCTCTGTCTTTTTTTTTTTTTTTTTTTTTTTTGGTTTTTTTTTTTTTTTTTTGTTTCCGGGGCCCCCCCCCTTTTGGGCAACGCGGGCCTCTCACTGTTGTGGCCTCTCCCGTTGCAGAGCACAGGCTCCGGATGCGCAGGCTCAGCGGCCATGGCTCACGGGCCAAGCCGCTCCGCGGCATGTGGGATCTTCCCGGACCGGGGCACGAACCCGTGTCCCCTGCATCGGCAGGCGGACTCTCAACCACTGCACCACCAGGGAAGCCCTATTCTCTGTCTTTTAATTGATGTGTTTAGACTATTTACATTTAATGTAATTATTGATATATTAGGACTTGTCTACCATTTTTTTGTTATATTTTTAATTTCTTTATTTGCTTTTTCCTGTCATCCTGTAGGTGACTTGACCGTTTTTAGAATTTCATTTGATAGTGTTCTTTGAGTGTATCTCTTTGTGTACTTTTCTAGTGGTTGCTCTGGGTGTTATATTATATATGCATAGTGAATCAGAGTCTACTCATGTCACATTATGAATGAAGTAGAAAAATCTTAATTCCCTTTACATGCCTTTACCCATCCCCTGTCATTTGTAATATTGTCTTAAATATTTCCACTGCATCACTGAGAACCAAGTCAAACAAATGTCATAATTTTTGCTTCAATCAAATAACATAATTTAGAAAGGGAAGAAAAGCCTATTTACATATATACATATATATATATGTAAATTTTTATTGGAGTATAGTTGACTTACAATGTGTTAGGATTTCTGGCTTTTCTTGAAAAGTTGGAAGATCTGGCAGGACAGGGTATGCCTTCCCACCTGGCAATCACTGGCCAGAGCTGAGTCACGTGTGCTGTTTAGTTCATCACAGTCCTATGCCTGCTTCTCTCACTTATGGAACTTGACTGACACTGAAGGCATTTGAGTTTGAGACTCCCGAGGTAGACGATCCTTGGTTATATCACTGAGCACCTGCCACCTCTAGTATTTCTGAAGTACCCAGGAGGTCCATGACATGGAGTGTTTTGTGATTTCATTGATACCCAAATTACCTATATTTTTGGTTACCAAGTTATTTCTTCCTTTCTGATGCTCCAGGTTTTTTTTTTTTTGATCCATTTTCTTTCCATTTAAAGAAGTTCCTTTAGACATTCTCTCAGGGTGAATCTGCTGGTGAGAAATTCTCTTAGTTCTCCTTCATCTGAAAATATCTTGATTTCTTTTTCACAGTTGAAGAATATTTTTGCTGGGTATAGATTCTGGTTGGCAGTTATTTTATTTCAGCACTTGAAAAAGTATTGTGCCCTTTCTTTCTGTCTCAGTTTCTGGTGTGCAACCCACAGTCATTTAAGGTGTTTTTCTCCTATAGGTAAAGGGTCATTTTTTTCTCTGGCTGCTTTCCAGATTTTTTCTTTGTCTTCTGTAGTTAGAAGCTTAGTTATGATATGTCTCAGATCATATGTCTTTGGATTTATCCTGTTGGGTATTCATTTAGCTTCTTGAATCTGCAGGTTTATATCTCCTGTCAAATTTGGGAAGATTTCAACCATTCTTTCTTGAAGTGCTTTTTCAGCCTCATCTTCTTTCTCTTCTCCTTCTGAGATTCTGATGGCATGAATATATGATTTTTTTTAATAGTCCCATAGTTCCTAATTCTCTGTTTAGCTTTTTTTTTTTTTTTCCAATTGATTTTCTCTGTTGTTCAGATTGGGTAATTTCTATTGTTCTATCTTCCAATTCACTGATTCTTTCCTCTGTCTCCTCTATTCTGCTGCTGAGCTCATCCAGCATTTTGCATACTGTACTTTTAAGCTCTAAAATTTCCATTTGGTTCTCCTTTATATCTTCTACTTTTTTGCTGAGGCTTTCTGTTTTTTTCTTTTTTTCATTTGTATCTAGCAGCTTTATAATTACTCATTGAAGCATTTTAATCATGGCTGCCTTAACATGTTTGTCAGGTAATTCTAACATCTCTGACACTTCAGACTTGGCATCTGTTGTCTGTTTTCCTTCAGTCTGAGATCTTCCAGGTTCTTCTATGATGAGTGACTTTCAATAAAACCTAAACATTTTTGTATTATGTTATGAGACTCTGAACTTAATTTAAATCTCTTGTTTTAACTCTGACACTGCTCTGGCAGGGGAATAGTGTGTGTGTGTGTGTGTGTGTGTGTGTGTGTGTGTGTGTGTGTGTGTGTTTGTTGTGCTGTTACTGCCAGGAAGGTAGAAGTCTAGGTTACCCAATCCATTGTGGGAGGGGCTCCTTATATTTCTGGATGGGGGTGGGAGTTCTGGCTCTCCATGTGGTCTCCACTCACACTGAGGTGAAGGTGTCCTTGTTACCACTGGGAACTGGTGAAGTCTTGACTCTCCACTAGGTCGCCTCTGATCCATCCCAGCAGGGAGGGAGGGGTGCCTTGTTATCACTGGTTGGGGGTGGAGTCCAGATAGATTCCCCATGTAGTCTCCACTGACATAGTGGATGGGAAGGCTTCACAACCAATGGGCAGGAATGAAAGTCTTTGTTCCTTATTTGATCTTCTCTGACACCACTCCAGTGAGGGTGTTGGGTTGTCTCCTATGTCTTCATGAGGGAAGAAGTCTAGGCTCCCCATGGAGCCTTTGCTGGTGTGCACTGGAGTGGGGCCACATTTTTTCTGTGGTGTTTGGATGGTGCAGGGTGGTTATTAACTAAAGCCTGTTTTGTCTGATACTGAGTTACACTAGCTATCTTTTGGCTAGTACTTTGATGGTTTATAGTTTACCATCTATAGTTTATAGTTTATTTTCAACATATCTATTTGTTATGTTTAAAGTGTGTTTCTTATGAATAGCATATAGTTGAGTTTTTTTCCAGTCTGGCAATCATTGTCTTTTAAAACAGAACATTTAGTCCACTTACATTTTAGGTAATTATGGATTAAATTAATTGAATTTAATTCTATCAAATTCATATTTGCTTTCTTTTTATTATTTATTTTCTTTTCTTTTTATCCCTATTTTTCCTTTCCTGTATTCTTTTTGATTAATTATTTAAAATTTTCTGCTTATCTTCACTATTACTTTTTTGCTATACATTTTAGTATGATTTAAAAAATTATAAAATACATCATTAATTTATTACAATTTACCTTAAATTAGCTCCTTTTGGCTCCCTGAACAATGCAGCAATCTCACAAGTCTGTTTACTCCTACTCAACTTTTCTGTTGCTGCTGTTATATATTTTCTTTGTATGTATGGTACAGACCCTTATTCTTGCTTTAAAAACCAGAATATTTTAAGAATAGTTAGCTTTTTATACTTGCCCAAATTTTACATTTTGAAGAGCTGATTATTCCTTCTAACACTTTTGTTCTCTCATCTGGGATTCTTTTCCTTCAGCCTGAAGAATATCCTTTTAGTATTTTCATATTATGGGTCTGCTGCTGCTAAGTCAAATTAGATTTTGTTTGTCTCTATTTTATTTTCATTTTTGAAGGATATTTTCACTGGGTATAGAATTCTAGGTTGGCAGTTATTTCTTTCCAGTCTCTAAAGATGCTATTCACACTTCCTTCTGGCTTCCATGGTTTCTGTTGAGAGATTTAGTAGTCTTTCTTATTTTTTGTTATCCTGAAGGAAATGTGCCTTTTAAAAAAATCTAGTAAGAGTTTGCCTTTTATCTTTGACTTTCAGTATTTTGACTGTGATGTGTCTAGATGTGGTTTTCTTTGTAATCATCCTTCTTGGACCTCAGTAAGGTTCTTGAGTTTGTGGATGTGTGTATTTCATCTGATTTGGAAAATTCACAAACATTACTTTTTCATGTATTTCTTCTGTTCCATTCTCCTCTTTTGGGGCAAATTCTAATTACACATATGTTACAACTTTTGACCATGTCTCAAATCTCTCTTCTCTGTTCTGCTTTTTATAGTATTTTTTTTTTCTGTACTTCAGTTTGGATTTCTTATTGACTTGTTTTTGACGTCAACCTGCCTTTTGCGATGTCTATGCTGTTGTTAAACCAGTTAGAAGACTTCTTATTTTTGGATACCATATTTTTCAACTGTAGAATGTTTATTTGTTTCTTTTAAATGTAGATTCTAAATTTCTATTTAAATATGGCATTTTTTTTCATTTATATATGCTAGCACTCAGGAATGCAAAAAATAGAGCCAGTCAAGAATCTTATCCTCAAGGAGCTTCATGGCCACTTCAGGAACTCCTATGTCCTTAAAGTTTTTGTGATTAGAACAAGAGAGGAGCTCGAGAGAGAGAGATGGCCTCTGAGAGTCAGGACCTCACTCAGTGATGTCATAATGGGGGTGACAGCAAATCCAGGGTTGATTCACAGTCCTGCATATCTGCAAACTTGTTTTTGAAAGTACAGACTCTTTGTCTGTCTTGTTATCTTCTGTACCTCAAATGCCTTGAACTGTACCTGGCATACAGTGCCCAATAAATAATATTAAATGAAACAATCAGTAAAGATGATATGTCCCCCAAGATCTGATTTTGGATCTCTAGGTCACAACAGAAGGTGGAACAGACTGCAATGTAAGTAGATTAAATTATAATGTGAAATATAATTGCCAAGGGAAACAGACTCTGTAACCTTCCTTCTTGTAAGAAAATGAACATGAAACTATAATAACTCATCAGAAGGTTGCTTGTTGAGTATGAAATAAGCAAAGGAGGTGGCTGGATGCTCTGAATTGCTACCTATGCCATAATGTGACATCTTGAGGCACTTATTTAGCCTATAGGGGTCAATCTGCATAGGACCTAGATTTGATTAATTAATTCATTCAATATTATGTGCTGAGGACTTGCTACATGCCAGAAAAGGTTACAAAGGTGAGCAGAAAAGACAGTCACATAGTCGCTGGACTCATGGCCCTTCAGTAGTAGATCTGGGAAGGCAGAAACAAACAAAATGATCTCACCAGTAAATGTAACATTAAAACTGTGATAAAGCACCAGGAAGACATGGGACTCAGCGTCAAGTGTATGTGTAGCAACCAGACTTACTTTGGAGGGCCCAAAAGGCTTTCCTGAGGAAGAAGGGCTTAGACTGAGACCCCAAGGATGAGTAGGGGTTAACTACACTCGGGACTGAGGGTGTGGGGGTAAAGACAGTTCTTGAGAGGGAACAGCATGTGCAAAGGCCCTGTGGTGGGAGGGAGCACAGGGTGTTTGAGGCACAAAGAGGAAGATCAGCGTGCTGGAGTGCAGCCAGGGAGGAGAGGTGGGTGATGAGCCTGAAGAAGAGGACACTGGCAAGGTTGGTCATGGCCTTGTAAGCCTGTCGTCTTTATCCTCGGGGGAACCGGGGTGTCATTGAAGGGTTTCAGCATGGAGTGCTAAGGTCATATTTGTATTTCGAAAGGAGCACTCAGGCTGCTGTATAATCTCTGATCAAGTCACTGTTTCTGGATAATGCTGAAATAATACTGTCAAGTTCTATCCCTCTGAGTCCTCTTTCTCTTTTTCTATGTTCAAGGTGGCCCATTCCCCTTCTGCTAATGGTCTTCTTAAGGAGGGGATTTAGTATAGCTAATTAAGTTTCAGCTTATGAAATTAAATCGTAATTATGTCTCCCAAGGTCATTTGGATTGGAATTTTGAGAACTGAAAACTCTACAGTTACACAATTACCATCAATCTATTGGGGTACCCTGAGCGCATCTATTGTGTGTTCAACCAGTTTAATTCCAAGAGAGAAATTCATAGCAATTTCTCACCCTGTGACACATCATGAGTTAGGACATGGTGAGGGCAGACACCAGGCTGTGAGGAGTGAGAGGGTGCCCTTGGGCCAGACTGATGATCAGGTGCTGGGTAAGAGGACTATTCTCAGCTGGAGGAGTGCAGTCACCTCCTGGCTTCATTTTCCATTTTGTTTGGCTTGATTTCCATGTTCAGTCATGAAAGTATCACTTTCTGAAGACGTGAAATTCATTAATAGGGCCAATGGGTGGCATATTTATTTCCTATTGATGAGGGAATAGCCTATACAGCCCTCAGTGGGCTACAGAGATGGAGCCTCAGTAGAGGCCCATGAAGGACATTCAGAGTCAGAGTTAAACTATAAACTGTAAAGTCAACACAAAAAGCATTAGGAGAGAGCCACTGTAAAGACACCATACAGCCCCTGGGCTGTCAAAACTAGTCACTAATGTAGCTGGGAGTGTGGTAAACTCTGAGGGAGTGTGTGAGTCCCAGGAAGAGTTGATGGACCATGGAAACCTGAGAAAGCCTTCAAAGGGCAAAGGCTGCCCACAATCCTGCCAGCTCCTCTGCCTGGAGTATCCTGGCCCCAGAGGTAGGGCTGGCTCTGGATCAAAGTGGACCATGTTCACAACACTTCTGATGCCAGATGTGCGCCAAGCAGTTTTCTGCAACACCAGCTGGGGGGTCCTGCAATCTAACTCAATTCTGACACTGTCTACCTGGAGATAGAGTCGGATCCCACACGTTAAGGGTGATGTCCCACCAAACTGCTCCCCAGCCCAATTCAGATGCCAATTGCCAAGTCCAGGTTGTCACCTATGTTTCTGACCAACCGGCTATAAACCCCTCCTCAGGTATGATTAATTTGTGAGAGTGGCTCACAGAACTCAGGGAAACACTTACTTCCATCCACCAGTTCATTAAAGGATATGATACAGGATACAGAACAGCCAGATGAAGAGGTATGTAGGGCAAGGTCTGGGAGGGTCCTGAGTGCAGGAGCTCCTGCCCCTGTGACATTGGGGTGTGTTACCCTCCCAGGATGTGGATGTGTTAACCCACGTGGAAACTCTCCAAATCCCATTATTATTGGGGTTTCACGGAAGCTTCCTCATGTGGGCTTGATCAATTATTAACTCCATTTCCATCTCCTGTCCCCTCTTTAGAGAATGGGGGTGGGTGGAGCTGAGAATTCCAGGCTTCTAATCATGGCTTGGTCTTCCCTGTAACCAGCCCCCACCTGGGAACCATCTAGGAACCCACCCAGCATTGCCTCTTTGTAACAAAAGACGCTTCCAGTGTGCTTATCACTTAGGAATTTTTTTTTTTTTGGAGTATAATTGCTTTACAATGGTGTGTTAGTTTCTGCTTTATAACAAAGTGAATCAGTTATACATATAAATATGTTCCCATATCTCTTCCCTCTGTGTCTCCCACCCTCCCACCCTCCCTATCCCACCCCTCTAGGTGGTCACAAACCACTAGCTGATCTCCCTGTGCTATGCGGCTGCTTCCCACTAGCTATCTATTTTACGTTTGGTAGTGTATATATGTCCATGCCTCTCTCTCGCTTTGTCACAGCTTACCCTTCCCCCTCCCCATATCCTCAAGTCCATTCTCTAGAAGGTGTGTGTCTTTATTCCTGTCTTATCCCTAGAAAAGGAAACCATAAACAAGACCAAGAGACAACCCTCAGAATGGGAGAAAGTATTTGCAAATGAAGCAACTGACAGAGGATTAATCTCCAAAATTTACAAGCAGCTCATGCAGCTCAATAACAAAAACACAAACAACCCAATGCAAATATGGGCAGAAGACCTAAATAGACATTTCTCCAAAGAAGATATTCAGATTGCCAACAAACACATGAAAGAATGCTCAACATCATTAATCATTAGAGAAATGCAAATCAAAACTACAATGAGATATCATCTCACACCAGTCAGAATGGCCATTATCAAAAAATCTAGAAACAATAAATGCTGGAGAGGGTGTGGAGAAAAGGGAACACTTTTGCACTGCTGGTGGGAATGTGAATTGGTACAGCCACTGTGGAGAACGGTAGGGAGGTTCCTTAAAAAACTACAAACAGAACTACCATATGACCCAGCAATCCCACTACTGGGCATATACCCTGAGAAAACCATAATTCAAAAAGAATCATGTACCAAAATGTTCACTGCAGCTCTATTTCCAATAGCCAGGAGATGGAAACAACCTAAGTATCCATCATCAGATGAATGGATAAAGAAGATGTGGCACATATATACAATGGAATATTACTCAGTCACTTAGGAATTTACAAGGGTTCCAGGAGCTCCCTGCCAACAAGCAGGGGCAGACACCAATATGTATGTTTTCTCTTATCTCTCAGGACCCTAGTATGTGAACATGGAATATTGGAATCCAACTGGCTACTCTAAACCACTATGAGACGGATGGGTGGCAACTGAAAATTCAATTCATCGGATTCCCCGACTCACAAAGAACCTGCTCATTGCCACTGGCTTCCCCTACAGATCTTCTACAGGGAGAGACGGGTGGGCATTTGAGACACATGCCCCAGCTCCTCCGATAGGTCTCCCACTTGTGGGGCTTGGGTACCACGGATCTGCAGTGATGGGGGACTGGGGAAGTTACTCCCAGACTGTTGGATTTATCTCATTTATGAGCCCACAGCCCTGAGGGCTACCTGGTGGACCGACGTAAATTCACCAAAGGTAGGCACGTTTCCCGGAGAATCAGCCTGGGACAGCCGGGGTCCGCAGGCAGCACGCATGGATGGGCCACCGCCCGCGGGGGCCGGGCTCCTGGTCGTGGTTGGGATCTGCCCTCTGCTTCCCGTGCATAAGGACCACTCACCTCTTTACTTCCTTTCTTCTTTCCTGTTTTGCCTGATAATTCCCTCTCTCTGTTCACAGCTAGTTTTAAGTTTTTTAGTTCCTGTCTCATCAGCTCGTCAACCTAGGTGAATACAAAAGGTTTAGGTGACTTCGCATGACTTGTGTTTTCTTTGTGAAGTTAAAAATAGCTTAAATTCTGGGTAGGTTATTAACAGGAAATTGTAACAAAGCACTGCAGCGAATGACTTGCTGGGACTACAGCATAAAAGCAGTCTTACCTGCAGCCTGATCTCCGACTCCAATTCTTTCCGTTTGTCCTCTTTGATCAGTTCGGGATCATAGCCCTGGGGGACATTCCACGATTCATCTTTATTCTTCCACAGGTCTGTACTCCAGAAGGATAAAGAAAAAGAAAATGAAATTTTTTCAGCGTGAAGACTAATGTCGACTTAAAAAAAATGTACAACGTGAGAGTTGCGAGTCAGGTTTTATTTGGGGCAAAATGAGGATTATAGCCCGGGAGACAGCGTCTCAGAGAGCTCTGAGAAACTGCTCTAAAGAGGCAGGGGGGAAGGTTAGCATATATGTGATTTTGGTGAAGGGGGAGTACATGCAACCGAGCATATTTTTTTGCAGAAGGTTCCTGCTAGTCTCGAGGAGCAGTCGTCACCATGAAGGATTTTAGTGCTTTTCTAGATAGAAGGAGATACAAGAATTGGGCTCATAAAATCTTCTCCTGAAAATATCTAACTATTCTGAAGACCTGCTCTGCCAGTTTTTCCCAGAGCACAGAGGGCCTCATGTATGCTCTCCACCTTGAGCTCCTTTCAGGGGGTGTTGGAAGTCAGCAGCCGCAGTGGCTCATGATTTAATCCTTGTAGAGGTAGATGGCAAGTGCCCGTTCCTTTGTGGTTGACACTGAGGAATGCAGTTTTGCGATATATAACACAAACTCAGTTTTCTGCTCTACATCCTTCTCCACTTCCCAAACAGAAGGATTGTGCCTGTATAATGTCTAAAAAATAAAGAAGGAAACTGCTAACGTGTAAAGATCCAATAAAAAAGTATGAAACAAACAGTATTCTTCCATACGATTAAAAACATGTAAAAAATAACATGTTAATTGTGGGATTATACAGTTATAGGTGACTGTTTCTGAAATATGTTTTACATTATTTTTATTCTTCAAATGATGCGCTAAAATAGGAGAGATTTTGTTGCTAGTTCAACCCACCAGTAATTTACCCTGGCTCCTAGTAAAAGCCAACACTGAATACACAAGTACCCACTACTCGCCCCTAATTCAACGGCTCTAGTTTTGTACCACTTTTTGGATGTTTTTGAAATCATACACATTTTACATTTCCCTTTTGCCTGGCAGTTAGGAGGATGGTTAGAGAAATGTGACCCTAGAGGAAATAAGGGTAATTTTGTGTCACTGGAATAAATGGAAATAAACCTGTTTTCTCAGAAGGGGAATTCCAAATTGTACAGAGGTGCAGATCACTGGATCCTGGCTGCGGGATCGGGGGATCTCCCAGCGGAAAAAGACTTGCCAGTTTGGGAAATGAGATCTCTTCCCCGAATTTGTGTTCAGAATGTGATGGAAAATTTCTGGAACCAAACCTGCAACCACCACTCCGCTGGGCCACTTTGCCGGGAGCGCATCCCTGGAGCACGGATGCCGTGCAACTCGGGAAGGCAACCGGGGGCCACGGGGCCCCAGGCAGGGGCTTCCCCACCTCTGTCTGACAACGGCTACGGCTTGGGAAGAAAGGGGGTCGTGCGGGGCCTGGATGGCAGGCGGTGAACGATGGGATGGAAGTTTCTCAAGCACAGCTTCTCCTACGAGCACCGCACGGGATCCTGAGACTAGCCAGGACTGTGTCCCCCGACACAGCTCATCAAGAAGGGTGGCATTAGGGACAAGCCATAGAGGACAGTCACGGTCACAGGCAGAAACATACGTCTGGGCGCACAGAGCAGGAGGTGTCAACTGTGAAGGTGGACAGCAGAGAAGATTCTCGGAGAGTCAAGTGGGCAAACAGATGAGAGAGGAGGGTGGAATCTCCACGTAAATCATGGAGGCCGGGGATGAGCAGAAGCTGCGAGAAAGGAAAGGAGAAGGGACGGCACGTGGTGTGAGCCAGGAATGGCTGCAGATCCTGGGGAGATGGAGCAAAAGGGCGACGAGATGCAGATGCCCAAGAACGGGCGACTGGGCGAGGGCATCGCCTGGAGGGCTCCAGCCAGGCGGCAGCTCCGGCAGGTGGGTCCCCCATGCTACCGCTTTCCAGCTGCTGGTCTTACAGTCTTCCCTTTCCTTGTCAACAGTCTCCACCTCTCGAGGAGCGAGGAACCAGGCAGGACAGCGGCTACTCTAAAAACACTTGTGCCCAGAGAGCAGGTGGAAGTGAGGAGGCGGAGGACCACTGGGCGTGTCCTCCTAGCGGCGTCCGAGTCAGGGCCACACAGGATGCAAGGGAAGCAAGACGGGATGCGGCTGTGCAGCTCCAGTTTTCCCAAAGTGTGGGTCGGCTCCACAAGCCACAGGCTGGAGACCCTGACGCTGCTCCCAGAGGCTGGCATGGAGATCTCTGGAAGCGAGAGGGGGCATCACAAGGTGATGGCCACACACAGGTCAGGCCTGGCTCACTTCCTGGACAGTTAGCTGGGCAGAGGGGTCGGCCTGTCTGGATTTCAGGCCCGGTGAGGGCTCTTAGGCTCACCGGCCTCCCACCAGCCAACCAAGGGCAGTGCGGCCTGGACGGGGCCAGTCCTTGGCTGGTCACAGTCTGTGCCAGGAAGACAGCAAGGAGAAACCGACGGGTGATGCAAAGTTTCAGGGGCAGAGTTTTGATGACGATGATGGAAGTACCCAAACCTTTTTCTAGGGTGGCTAGTGTGGATTTATAAGAAATCGACAAGAAACACATCACAGGGGGGTAAAATTTTCATAGAATTGATTCACCCACATGTCCTTCCCAAGCAGGGTGGCCACGTGAGAGGTGGCCCAGCCGCTAGGGCTCAGACGATGGGACGGGATGATACGGCAGGAGAGGTTTGGGGGTGTGCCTCCTGTATGCCTGTCTGAGGGTGACCTCAGTTTCTGCTCTGGCCTGAGTGCCTGTCCGCCCTCCCCCCACAGAAGGGGGATTTTGCAGTGAGCTTGGAAGGTGTGAGTACACAAAGGGGAGGCTGGCTCACGGGCTTGAAGGCAACCGCCCCTTCTCTGTACGTTTTCTGAAATTTACATAAGCTTAGACTGTGGAAAACTTTGAAATGCAGGAATAACATAATGCTTCTTTTTTGTGGGTTTCAAATTGTAAGCGCTCCCCCTTGAAAATACTATAACTGTGTTAAAACGTGCTATTCACTAATAACAACTCTTTCCTAGCAGATTTCCCCCTTGTATGATGACTAAATCTCCTCCCACAGCAAAAGCCACCTGTTTCATTAAGATCTTTTAGAGCAAAACTGCTCTGTTATTTAAAGGAAGCTACACTGCTTTTTCAGGGGATAGATTTACTAAGACTGGGAAGCAATGCGTTTCAAAATGAAAGGAACACAGAACATTCAACAGAAAGGAAAGCAAGATGTGATTGTTTATGTAAAAGCAGTGACATTCCCATTTCTGGAGCTGTAACTATATTTTACAGATAAAGCAGTTCGTAGCAGCCTTTCCCGGTTTCACCTCTAGTTCATGTAAATGGACCTAGTTTTCCACTGCGACTTTGTTTTTCTCATGACACTTTTTCACAGGGCTCTTCTCAATCCCTTCAAGAATTTCATGGACATTTCTAAATGCAGGAAGCTGTTCATGGCTCTCAAAGGAAAACAACGGCCCGCTCTTTCCTACAGCAGAGAATGAGCTTTTATCCCAGAATTGGGAAAGCGGGAGCTGCGGCAGCTTTTGCACGATGAGGGGTGACCGAGGAGGGCGCTTAATCTCAGTGATTAAAATGCTAATGTTTCATCTGAGAAGGAAAACCTTTGATTTTTATGAAAAGAATTCTCAGGTGAAAACATTTAATTTCTGTAAGTTACCGAAGACCTGACAGATAGCTCATCAAACGCCCCAACAGCCAACTAGGAAAATCACGCTTCATGTTTCCTGCTCCCCAGTGGCTTGTGTTTTCTTAGTCTTGATGGAAACAGATATTACACACCAGGTGTGGGTCGTTTCAAGAGCTTCGCTGGGTGGGTCTGCAGGCTTCCCATGGGAACATTAGATGTCCCCCAAATTAATTACTGTTTTTATCAAAATAATGCATGCACCTTATTTTAAAGTCAGAGTATTAAAAAGATTATAATAAAAAAAACTCTGCCTTCCAGTTACACTGTCCAGTGGCATTTATTCCCACATTCATTCATTCAAAAATGCATTGACTAGATTCAGATTTATTCATAAATCTGATCTATTTGTAAATTATGAAATTCATGCCCTGCCCTCATGGACCTAGCGCCCCCCTCCCACCCCCTGCGGGGAGACAGCAAACACACACACGGAAGTCAGAGGGAGGTGAGTAAAGTGGAGTCAGGGGCGGGCACAGGTGAGGCGGGAGAAGGCCTGAAGGGAAAAGCATTCCAGGCAAGGGGAACAGAAAGCACGACAGCCCTGAGGTGGGGGGGCGGGGCCCAGGGGAGGGGGGCGTGAAGTGATCTCGCTTCACGGGGGCTCTTTTGGTTGTTTGTCTGTTTCTCTCCCAATGTCTAGATAATAGGCATATACTGCTGCTTCTTGATGCATCAATTTTAGACACGGGCTCCTGACTCCTTGTTAAGGTAGGTGAGAATTTTGCTCTTCCCCACTTTTCTTTCTTTCTCCATATGCAGTTACATGAGAGGCCAAGGGAGCCAGGCCTTCCAAATCCCGAGTGCGAGTGCATTGAGATGTACCTGGCACCTAAGACTCCCCACCGGCAGCCCCTCTCAGGACACCCAGTAGGACAGGCTCCACCAAAATGAGGGAGTAACAGGAAAATGAAGGGGTGACAGTCAGAGAAGGCAAAGGAAGCCCCAAGGAGGACAGCTGGCAGGGCTCCAGAAGGGAGGTGTTCAGAAGAAGAGTAGCTGGTCAATTACCTAACGCGTTCGAAGGCCTGGAAAATTATCTCGAAGGTTGGTGACAGATATGCAGAATAGGAAACAAAAGCCAGTGTGTACAGACCAATACATGACGTCATGGGAAGTGGTGTCTTCACAAACGGCAGCTATTGTCTGGGACCCAGCCCTGAGTTCCGGGGGCACCACAGCCAGGCCTGTGACTTACTGCGATTCCTAGCTGGGTGCCTCGGAGGCGGCTGAGGCCAGCCTAACAAGCCATCCAACTTGTGCCACTGTCCCCACCCATCTACCGCCACCGCACCTGGTGTGCTGTGAGCCTGCTGATGGCACGTGCCAGCTTTGTAGCTCCAGGCTAGCATTGCACCTGCACACTGGAGTCAATCAATGTTTGTTGAGTGAATATGTAAGTGAATGGATGCTTTGATAGTGATTGCTTGGCACCATTGTTTGTTAAAGAGTTGGTATTATCTTGGTGGGAATGTAAGTTGGTGCAGCCACTATGGAGAACGGCATGGAGGTTCCTCAAAACTAAAAACAGAGTTGCCATATGATCCTGCAATCCTACTCCTGGGCGTATATCTGGACAAAACTGTAATTTGAAAAGATACTTGCACCCCAGTGTTCATTGCAGCACTATTCACAATAGCCAAGACATGGAAACAAATTAAATATCCATCGACAGAGCAACGGATAAAGAAGATGCGGTACATGTATACAGTGGAATACTACTCAGCCATAAAAAAGGATGCGGTGATGCCATGTGCAGCTACATGGATGGACCCAGGGATTAGCATACTGAGTGAAGTAAGTCAGAAAGAGAAGGACAAATACCATATGATATCACTTACGTGTGGAATCTAAAATATGACACCAATGAACTAATCTTCGAAAGGGAAACAGACTCACAGACATAGAGAACAGACTTGTGGCTGCCAAGGGGGTGGCGGGGATGGGGGAGGGTTGGAGTGGGAGTTTGGGGTCAGCAGATGCAAACTATATAGAATGGATACACAGTAAGGTCCTACTGTATATAGCACAGGGAACTATATTCAATATCCTGTAATAAACCATAATGGAAAAGAAAAAGAGTTGATGTTCTTAAACGTGAATGATGGCAGGTCTTCTATCAGTAGACATGATAGAAGATCAGAACTGCTGATGGTGGGTAAGTGATGTTTACCGCTCCTGGTTGTTATAAAGGTAAGTAAGATGGGAACGAAAACACAAAGCCTTCAGCGTCTCGGGCACCTAATCAGTGTTAATTTACCCTTTGACCTCCTTCCCCCCCAATTAAAGCAGTCGCTAAATTCTGCTGGGGTCATCCTATCCCTGTGCTTCTGCCTTCGTTCAGCATCTCAGGTAGAGTGGGACCTTTGCCACTTGTGGTAAGTGAAAGAATTTCAGGAGGTACACGGACATTCTTTTTTTTTTTTTTTTTTTTTTTTTTCCACCT
>NW_020173945.1:2426685-2465752 GCF_003031525.2 Neophocaena asiaeorientalis asiaeorientalis
AGAGTTTTTGAGGTAACTGGGATTTTTTTTTTTTTTTTTTTTTTTTTTGCCACACTGCACGGCACGCGGGATGTTAGTTCCCTGACCAGGGAGTGAACCCGCTCCCCTTGCAGTGGAAGTGTGGAGTCTTAACCACTGGATTGCTGGGGGGAAGTCCACGGACATTCTTATTTTATAGAACCGGCATATCAAACCTGCAACGACTTTTGATATAGTTGCTGAGGATGAGGCTCAATTAATTGGGATAAAAACCGTGAATCAATTAAAAATAGATATTAAGTAAATAACAGTAGCGGTGCTGTCCACCTAAGACCAGAATTAGGGAGGAGGCACGCATGTGACTGGAGTTTGGAAATATTCTACTTCACGCCCTTATTGCATTTTTCAGGAATTTCCAAATAACACTGATGGCCAGGGTCACCTTGGCAGGTCATTCTGTGTTGGGATTTGTTGTGAGGGTGGAGTGGAACCACAGGATTTGGGTAACCGTTCCAGGAAGGTATAATGAGAGTATCTCAAAGACCAATTCATACACTTGCCGAATGAGCCAGATTATACTCTGCTAAGTATGCTGAACATGGGAGAAAAGATTTAGGTGTCAGTGTTCAGGCACGAGTCTTAGTCTAATAGGATTAAAACATTTTACTGTACATACGGCATTGATTTTCTTAATTTAAACAATCCAGGGAAAATCCTTCTTCCCTTTCATTCCTAGCAAGAGAATGTTCAGCTGGAGTCTCAAGGGTTTAAAACAGAACAGGGGTTTAGATTATGTTCTCATCTTCCTCTTTTACCAGTTATATGCCTTGAAGCCACCCAAAGGAATTCTAAAAGAGAGATGGACGGAAGGTCCTGGCTGTGAATTGCAGTTTTGCAGCCTCTCATGACTGGGCACCAAATCCTGCCCAACAGAGGCTGAGGCCGCACTGGGTGGACAGGAGCACACCTCTTCTGCTCAACTGACCTTTGTATACGTTGTTTCCTTCTTGCATCGTATGAAGGAAAACACTCGGTGACATGTGCCAGCCCTCACCTTCGTCCTGTGAAAGCAGAATAATACTCTTGTTAACTACAGGCAGAGTTTACCTGTCGTGATCGGACAGTAAGAGGCACGTACATCGTGGTTGCTGTGGCTACAGAAAAGCACGTAGACTCTTTTCTGGTTTGTGCGGTGAAGGTCCAGCCCCTCGTCTGCCCACCTGGGCAGTTTCCCTGCTGACCAGTCTGAGCAGGGAGTGCTGTGTCCACCGACCAGGGCGGGGATGGTCTGGAGACCTGGCTCTACCTTCAGGCTCCCTGGGGTACCCCACCCCGAGTTTGGTCCTGTCCTCTGATGCTCTGCTCCTTCCTTGCTCTGAAAGCTGATGCCCACCCACGTCCTGCCACCTCCTTCGCCATGTTCCCGTGACCCGGGTTTGCTGCTGCTCTCCGTCTGTGTTCTGCTCCGCCACTTGTCAGGTGGTGGTTTGCAGGAGCACCCGGGCTGCTCCTTTTGTGGCTTGCCTGTCCCCTCCCTGAGCCAGGAAGCCAGTCCTGAGCCCCAGCCTGAGCTGGAGGTCCTGCCAGCCTCCCTTCCCCGGGCCCCCGCTGCAGAGAGAGCCCGGCCACGCCACCCTTGGTCCCGGCTGCCCCATGTGCAGCCAGATCGGAGCTGCAGGGACACCGGCCACTGCAGCTGGAGGGTCTGCCCCGACCCCCAGCAGAAGTCGCCCTACACCACCAGGGCTGTTCCGCGTCGTGAAGAGCCATACCTCGCAAAGCCCCATCCGACGTTTCTGGGCAATAATGTTTGTACTGTATTAAGAGTCTGGTACCCGACGACCAAAATCCTGCTTATTGTCACCCCACAAAGGGCAAAAGGAAGGATGCTGGTCTACAGCACGTCTATGGGGAGTTTCCCAAAGCAATCAAAGTGCTCTCTGTACAGCTTGAAGGAGGAGCCACAATAAGATGGTGAGCATCTCTGGTGACTCTGGGCACAGGACGTGCCCTCGTTTCTGGGACCCCATGCGCCACGGGCCGTGGTCCGGCAGTGCTCGTGTACTGGATCCCCGCCTACGTCTCCTCCCCTACTCCACGTGGCAGTCGGGAAGACACGTGAAACGAGCTCACGAGAGCGATGGGAGCTCCCAGGAGGAGGTCAGGGTGGCGGGAGGACTCTGACTCCTGCGGGGTTGGGGTGACACGGGGGACCTGCCTGAACCACAGCTCACGGAACACGCAGGGGCTAACACAGCCTCCTCGCGAGGCCACCTGCCTTGCAGAAGCGGGGGGAGAACCCGGACCCAGAACTCCTGGGGGCTCCACGCCTGTGGCGCAACTGACCCACCTTCCAGGACCCACAGGAAATCAAAGCTCACGGGGGAAGGAGCCCCACTCACTCACACAGCCCGGGACACCCAGGCCTTCGGGAAGAATCAGCCCGAGAAGCACGGAGAAGACCAGTGCTGGGAAAAGCCATGTCCTTGGATGAAACGTGATTCGTGGACAGAAAGGGGCATCTAAAATAGCTAATGAATACTCTCAGAGATATTCCTCATCTCTCTCCCTGCCTGGGTATCACCAGGCATTCACGGATCTTTTGGTTTTTTTTTTTTTTTTTTTTTTTTTTTTTGCGGTACGCGGGCCTCTCACTGTTGCAGCCTCTCCCGTTGCGGAGCACAGGCTCCGGACGCGCAGGCTCAGCGGCCATGGCTCATGGGCCCAGCCGCTCCGCGGCATGGGGGATCTTCCCGGACCGGGGCACGAACCCGCGTCCCCTGCATCGGCAGGCGGACTCTCAACCACTGCGCCACCAGGGAAGCCCGATCTTTTATATTTTTTAGTCAGTGCGTTGCTGACGGACGTGCTGCTTCTCTTTTGGTTTTAGATACTCAGATCGTCCTGTATTTGGCCTCTGGGAGCCCCTACAGGTGGTGAGTGTGCGCCTTCATGGGTAGAGGTGGGGCGGGGGGAGGGAAAGCAAGGGGAGCATCATGGAAGTGCTTTCAGCAGAGGGACCAGTCCGTGTGAGTCTGAGCTGGAAGGCCACGTTGCCTTTGGTAACTGGAAGTTAGTAGGGCAGGGGCGTACGGAACAGGGCCAGCAGACAGACAGAGACACAGAGACAGAGACACAGAGAGGGGACGGGCTTTGGAAGGCCCATGAGCCGTGTTCCTCAGAGAGTGTGAACTTGGTCTGAGAGCAGGGCAGCCACCTGGGGGTCCCCGCAGGAGCCTGGCATGAATGGATCTGCCTGTCGGGTCATGACTCTGGCTGGAGCACGGGCACAGGCCGGAGGGGGTCAGGGTGCCCACCTATCTTTGACCAGAATTCATTGTCCCATCTTCTTCTGTGGAAAATTCTTCTTAGGTCTGAGGCAAATATCCCCTCCTCTGTGAAGCTGTCCTGGATTGTCCCAGGTCAAAAAGACGCTCCCCTTGCTCAGCAGGATCTGCTCCTCCTTCCTGGCGCCTGTTTCTCTGTGCATATTATGGGCTGTTTGTGTTCCTGTCTTAGCTGCTCTCTTGGGCTGTGGGCCCCCATGGAGGAGGATTCCGTCTTGCTGACGTTTTGTACCCCATATGGAACCAGCATCAGGCCTGTTCTCTAGGTGTTTAACGCATGCAAGTAAAAATAAGATTTATAGGTCTATTTGTACAGCTTTATTTCTATAATAAATATCAAGTTCTCAAGGGGAGTAAAACACTGTTAAGACCAGTTTTGGAAACATCTGATCCTGATTGCACAGAATGACAGTGGACGTTAGCGGTTCCCACGACTTTCCACGTGGTAATGACATAACTGGCCGTCACAGGAGACACCTTTTAACCAGAGAGAAAGCACGATGGAACACGTCTGCTTTCCTTTTCAGAGATACTTCTTCCTTTGGTCAATAGTTCATTGGACATATCCTTTCCTTTGGTTGCTGTTTTAAACACTTAATATCTTTCTCATTTTGACAATTATTGGGAGAGAGAAATTCCATGAGGAGGTTTTACCCTCTCAACTCCAAAGTCACTTTTTTTTCCTGAATCTTTCACCGTGAAGGGGTCATACAAGTACAGTTGCACCTGTCAATGGTGCCTGCCTTGAACAACATCCCTTTCTGATGGAAGCTTCTCGGGCACAACTCCCAGCTCAGCCGAGTGGCTGGAGAGTGTTCTAACCAGAGAGACGCGCCTCTCCTGGAGCAGCCTGACCCCGAGGAGCTGGACTGGGCAGCCACATTGGCTCCCTCTGCACTGGCGGGGGCACACAGATGACAGGCAGGCAGGGGACTCTGCCTGCAGGTGGTCCCAGCCACCATACGGCCTTCTTCAGAGAAGGGGGTGGACAGAGGAGCTGGTCCCAGTGGACCTGGGTCCTGCGACTCCTGGCTCCAGCCCACGCCGGCCAGGTCCTGAGCCCTCCACGCGCCCTGGCTCCATCTCACTGTCTGCTGACCTGAGTGCGCTGGTGTTGCCACCCAGTAGGCCCAGTGAGTCCCAATAAGAGACAGCGTTTTAGACATGTCCAGCCTTTGCATTCGTTCAGAAATGTTGTAAATATCACTGAAACTGACAATTTTTAGTAAGTTACCATCTATTGTGTGACATGGGTCCTTAAACAGCACAATTTTTTTCCTTAATCATCATCAATGAGATAGCTATACAGAGAAAAATGCAGAGGATTCCAAAAGATTTTTCATTGTCAAATATCCTATCCTAGGTATTTGTCTTGGTGAAGTTAGGAGAGCAGACGGAGGTAAACAGTGTGCCTGGCCACGCCCCTCCCCAAATGTTAACCGTTAGGATGATTTCTAGCCTGGCTTAAAGAGGGACTCAGATGAACAGAAGCCCTCTTGAAATTTTCTACTAGCCAACGGGTGCATCTGAGGTGGTCTGTGGGTGGAGGGACGGTCGGCACTTCACATTAGTGGGTAAGTGTCAAAATTCAAGTAGTGTCACAACTGTTCCCATTTTTTTTTTTTTTTTTTAATTTTTTCGGCCACACCATGCGGCATGCGGGATCTTAGTTCCCCGACCAGGGCTCGAACCGTGTTCCCTGCAGTGGAAGCGCTGAGACTTAACCACTGGAAAGTCCCTGTTCCGTTTTTTTTTTGCGGTACGCGGGCCTCTCACTGCTGTGGCCTCTCCCGTTGCGGAGCACAGGCTCCGGACGCGCAGGCTCAGTGGCCATGGCTCACGGGCCCAGCCGCTCTGTGGCATGTGGGATCTTCCCAGACCGGGACACGAACCCGCATCCCGTGCATCGGCAGGCGGACTCTCGACCACTGCGCCACCAGGGAAGCCCCTTGTTCCGTTTTTTAAATGGGGGTATGTGTTTCAGCATATACCTATTAACATACAAGTCCAAAAGTCCAACTGATCGCTTGTGCCTTTCAGATTATCTGATGGTTCCCTTAGGGTCTCTGTCCTGGGGTAGGAGTGAGGCTGCTGTGACTGGGAAGAGGCTGATTACTTCCCACTGAGCTGAGAGTGAAATTATAATCCGGTTTTAGATCCAGAAGTGAAAAAATCAGCCCAGAAGCTATCATCATTAAAAACTGCCTTTAAAAATAAACATGTATGAAAATAATGTGATATCTCATGAAATTTGACTTGTAAAAATACTTCATCATCTCATAACTGTTTTCAAGCTTGCATTTAGAATGTCATTTGCCTTTTCTGCTCTCACATTCCATTGAGACTAGGGAATCAGTTACTCAACCTTTTTGGCCTTCCCACATGAAAGATGTACGGCAGATCCGACAAAACCTACAATTTGAAGTCTAAAAATGTATAGCAATGTCCTCAATACATCTGTCCCAATTTTCTCTGTGGATATCTAGGTTTAATTTTTGTCAGAAGGACCTTCCTGGCTATTACTGTGGAATATACTACTTTCTCCCTCAGGCCATCCAGACCACCAGCTTGTCTCCTTCCCCAGCCCACTCACCACCACCCAGGCTCGGCGCCCACCTCTGTAGGCCTCACAGGCCCCCTTTGCTGGGGGAGCCACTCTTAACCTCTGTCCACCTGGCTGACCTCCTTGCCCTTTAAGAAGACTTAGCTCAAGCTAACACTCAGCCTTCTCGTAGCTTAACTGACATGCTCCTGCTTAGAATCCTTACCTGTATCTTGACTTCACATCTCCACAGGATGTGACAATTAACAGTTACTGGAAATAATGTATCTTAAGAAACTATTATATATATATGCATAAAGAAATTTCTGGAAGGGTATATACACCAACATGTTAATGACATTAACTTTGGGTCATGGGTGCAAGGGCAACTTCTATTTATTTTTCTCTTTCTGCTAATCAGTGATTCTTTCCCCCTCTCCGTTGAACACGTACTGCTTGAGTGACGTTATATAATCCTTGATATGCTAATGAGATGAGCCTTGGCAGGGTAGGGCCAGGCCAGCAAAGGAATCCCGGGATCCTCCCGTCTTTAGCGCTTACTTCTCCTGGAAGGAAATCTCTATGACCTTTCCAGAAAGTCACAGTTTAGGAGATCAGGGTCCAGAGAACACAGTCCACCTGAATCAGTCTGGTTCTGGTCCGGGCGACACCCAGCTGGTGCGGTGGGACAGCTGTAGCAACTGAAGCCCGAGGCGGTCCCCATGTAAGTGGGTTCTCCACCTGCCTGTTGTCTTTGCATGTACCTCGCTGTGTCCTTCAGAGCTGAGCAGTGTCACACCAGTTTCAAACTTGCTTCCTGTTATACTGAGAGGACAGAGGCCATTTGAATACAACGGGCTCCCCTTCTCCACACTCTTCTCACTTCTTCAATGCCTGTGTTTCTCCCGGCTTCTCCTCGACTGCTTTTTGCTGCACAGAAACCTTGTCTTACTCTATTCGGCATCACCTCCTGATAATTTTAAGCTCTCCCAGGCCAGGGGCACTTTTCCCTTGGTCCCGGCACATTTACAGTTCTTCCCCATCTTAAAGTCCTCTCTCAACTAAAGTCATCATTTTGCAACTTCTTGAAGGAGGTGTGTCCACCAGCTGCCCACATGTCTCAGCCAGAGTCCCCTGCCTGCCTGTCACCTGCCGCCCTTGCTCCACTTTCCTGAAATAGTCCCAGTGATGTGCTCGTCACCACGCTTCCTTTCTCAAGCTTCCTCCTTGACTTTTCTGCGGCATTTGACACCAGTGGTCCCTTCTCTTTAAAGAGTCTCCTGACTCTGCCTCCATCGTATTCTTAGTTTTCACTTCTCATGGTGAATGGACTGAGGGGAACAGAAGGGAAATGTTCCTTTCCTCCTTCTAGAAATTCACCCAGGTGGAAAATTAAATAGGAGAATCATCGTGCTGAATTTCTCCCTGCGCCAGGCTGTTTCCGTCTCCCTGGTTGGTTTCACCTCTTCCCCCTGCCCTCATAGGTGGATGTAATCCAGATCCTCCAACATATACCCACACTGATTTTCCTAAAACCCACCCATCCTCCCGCCTTCACTAGGGTTTCCTGCACAGGGGCAATTCCTGCAACTACACCATGTCTTGACCCCGCCTGAGTTCATGCTGAACCTCCAGCTGATTGTCGGACATCTACCTGGATGTCCCACCATCGAGGTTCTGAAGCCAGTTCCTGCTGCTCAAGATGCTTGGAAGCCACCTCAACTCCTGGTCTCCGTCTCCACCTCAAACACCCAGTCCACCAGGCTGGTTATCCTTTGCCATATCTCCTGCATCTTTTCCATGTTTTTCCATCTACCACTTCCACCCTAGGGTCCTCACCTGAGTACCTCCTCATTCCTTCAGAAATAAATACTGCACAGCTCCTGAGTTTCAAGCGTTGCTAGCAGTGCTGATCAGAGTTACGCTGGGGTCCGGGCACTCTGGCTGCTGCGGGAAGAAGAGATTGCACGCACAGGGCAGGAGGCGTGGCAGCGGCCGGGAGATTTTGTTCCCCTGAGATGACGAGATGTGCGTACACTCCTGTAGCTCTCCTGAGATACCACCCGCTCCGGGAAGCCTCTACCTTGTCCAACGCTTATAGAGCCTCACTCTCTTCTGAGTCCGCAGTGCTTCTCTTGGCCCTTCCCTTAAACAACCCAATATGCCCTTTCCGTATGCAGTGGTTTTTGAGCTTTGTAGAGGGAAGAATCCTTTGAAAACACAAAGAAAACCCATACACCTTCTTCCCAGGAGAATGCATCTCGCATAATTCCGTACAATTTCAGGGTGTGTATCCATAGGGTCTGTGTTCCCTGGGTTAAGAGCCCCTGCCTCTACAGCCCAGAAGACTCTCACTTCCTTATATCCCCTCTCTTACTGCACTTCAGTGGACACAGAAGATGCTCGGTATGTATATTTCCATAATGAAATCCTTGTTCCTGACAGCAGCCTCTGGAGATCCATGACACTCACTTTTCCATCTGCGTGAAGTAGTGCAAAATTTGGTTTGAAATACTCTCAAATTACATAAGAACGTGGTTGGCTCCACGGTTCAATGTGGAGCACCTCCTTGGGCCAAGGGGCACTGTGGACAGAGCGGCTGGGGGGCACTGCAGACAAACAATAGCTTTTCAAGCTAATCGTGCTGCAAGGTCCAAGGATCTTTCCAGAAGAAGTGAGCACCACGTCAGGTCATTTTATGGCTGGAGGAAACTTACAGAAGACTCCTTAGTATTTGCGTGAGCATGTGTCATGGGCAGGACAAAACCACTGAAAGTAGCTCCAAATGGTTGAACATACGGAACATTGAAAAACAAGAAAGAGAAAAGAATCGTAGGGATGGATTACAGAGTGCTCTTTTTCTGTATTTTTGTTTCTAAAGCCAACATGAGGTCCAGAGTGAGGCAAATAAAATTATGTTGGTATTGAAAGCATATTTGCAGAGATTGCTACTGGTCTGCAGAAAATGTCCTTCTGCTACCAGCATCTCCTCTATCAAAGCCCTCGTTTAAGGGGATCTCCTTATTTGCAATCCTCAATACTTTTAGAGATGGATTTAAAACAAAAGATTTCAAAGAAAGACATTTGTTTCCCTTACTGTTGAATTTTGAGAATTCTTTATATATTCTAGATACAAATTATTTGTCAGATATATAATTTGAAAATACTTTCTCCTAGTCTAGCTTGTCTTTTCAGCTTTTTCACCGGGTCTTCTCTTTGTCCATCTTCTCTCTGCAGAAGTCTCTGCCAGGCCCCTCAAGGGATCACTCATTGCCTGCTGCAGCCTTTCCGGGTTCCACACACTGCATAGCTATCCTGGCCTCCTGTCATCCATGCTCTGAAGTTGTCCTCTGGTTCTGTGGCTTGGAGATTGCCTGGAATACTGCCCCCGCCCAGCCTTAAGATCCACTCACCCTCCAGGCCCCTCCCAACAGCTACTCCCTGGATATTTATGCTCCTTTGCAAATGCATCCCAGTTCAGCTCCCCCTCTACCCAGTTCAGCTCCCCCTCTACCCAGTTCAGCTCCCCCACCTCTGTCCAGTGCTACTTCTCTCCCTCCCTCCCTTGCAGGTGATGTTCCCAAAAAACCACCTGCATGTTCTCCATCTCAGTGTTTCCAGGGAACCCATAGACCACCTATTGCCCTACTGTTCTGCCTGCACCCGTAAAATTCTAATTTGTTCCAGAAAAAAAAAAAAAAACCCAAAAGACAGCTCACTTGATACAGTTAATTTTTAAAACCCTCCTCCACCTGGCAAGATAATTTTGAAGCAGTGCCTAAGAAAAGGGACAACTGGAAGAATTTCAATTTTATTCTAAGCATCTCTTCCTCTAAATATGCATGAGTGAGTTTGACACTTGCAAATTAAAATTCACTGTTAGTGAAGCTTGTTCCATAAAAATCTGAAACTATCTGCTACACAATCTGGTCTCTGTTGAGTGATAGTGTTTTATTAACTAGCTATTAAATAGTCACTTAATGATGAATGGTTTTGGACAAAAAAGCAAAGTTTGAGTACATCAGCATTTATGAAGTAGTTGCAAATGATGGGGAAAATCCTTCAGAATTACTTACAAATGAATTTATATGAAAAGTACAGGTCTACACAGTGACAATGTGGTTATTAAAATGTGAAATGTTAATCTCTACGAAAGCTTGATGCAATTAAATGATGTTGGTATGTTTCTTATAGATCAGATTACCTTTTCCATTGACTTTTAAAGTCTTATTCTAAAATCATTCCTAAAGAATCAGGAAGCATTCCTGAGACCAGCTATTCAAATCCTTGTGTGGAAATTAGTATTTTGACCTGTAGAAAAAGACGTCTATTATTCATCCTGGTTGGAGGGTAAGGCAGGAAACAGAGGAAACGAGTTTTGTTTAACTTGCTATCTGACTCACCCCTAACCCTAACCCTAACCACAACAGCAGAGCTGTATGGTTATTCTTTGAGTATTTTTATAACACTTGGTCATCTCTCAGTTGCCAGCCCCATATATATAGTCAGAAAACTTGGGAAAGACCTCATATAAAAGCATCTGAATATTTCAACTAATCTCCATAAAGGGAAAATAGACCCTTTTTAAAATATCACAAAGGTAACAAGGTTGAAAGCTTTGTGAGTCCATGAGACAGAACAAATAGCTGGTCCCTTGGGTGGGGTTCCCTGGAAACACTGAGACAGAGAACGTGCAGGTGGTTTTTTGGGAACATCACCTGCAAGGGAGGGAGGGAGAGAAGTAGCACTGGACAGAAGGGGAGCTGAACTGGGTAGAGGGGGAGCTGAACTGGGTAGAGGGGGAGCTGAACTGGGTAGAGGGGGAGCTGAACTGGGCAGAGGGGGAGCTGAGCTGGACAGAGGGGGAGCTGAACTGGGTAGAGGGGGAGCTGAACTGGGCAGAGGGGGAGCTGAGCTGGGCAGAGGGGGAGCTGAGCTGGGCAGAGGGGGAGCTGAAGAGCTGCCCGGGGCTGAGGGCTGGGTCTCTGCGCCCTCACACGAGTATCTTTTTTTTTCTTCCCCAAGATGATGCTATTTCTTCATTGCATTTCATTTCATTTATTTATTTATTCATTTATTTTTGGCCGCACCGTGCAGGCCTGCGGGATCTCAGTTCCCCAACCAGGGGTTGAACCCGTGCCCCCTGCAGTAGAAGCGCAGACTCTTAACCACTGGACCGCCAGGGAAGTCCCTAATGTGACTGTCCTTGAAGGCCCGTGCCCTGTGGCGGCGGCTCACTTCACTTGAAGCGCCCCCCTAGACCCTGAACAGTTCCTGGGGAGGGACTAAGTGTGAGGGGTCAGCACCGCATCCTGGGTAGCTGGGGATTGAGCCCCTTGGTCCTGAAGGGGGCATCAGAGGGGCCCCATTCAGCATCTACTACAGTGGAGTGGGCTGCTCTCAAAATGAGTGGGGAGGGGTCTCTCTTCTTTTGTCCGCACAGCAAAACAATGGAACACAGTTAGAGAGGGCAGGACAGCAGGGGCAGGTGCTTGATTTCCGCATATCACCTTGCAGGTGTGACCACTGGAAAGGGACCCTCGCCTGCAGTGTCGGCCTCAATCAAGCCAAAGGATTTTAAACAAGAGGTTGGCTTTTATCACTTGCATTTTCGTGGACTTTGGGTATTGACATCTTATATTCACCATCACCCCCTCTCCCTTGCTCACAACTTCTGCCTCCTTGGTCCTTGACTACATAGCCCGTCCAATCTCCCTCTCACTGTGATGCACCAGAAGTCCCAGATGTATCTACCAGACCCCAGTGAGTTGCTTCTCCCACAGAGAAATCTGTGAGTCTGTGCGTCAGTGGGCATCCTCAGAACATGAGGGTCACGGCCACGGCTGCCCGAGCTAGAGCTGGGCCTCTGCTTCTGGACAGTCACAGAGGGACACAACCTTTCGGGATCCACTCCGATTCAGATCAGGGTTTTGGTCAGCTGTGAAGCAGTATCTGTCTGGGCCGGCCGCTACAGTGAACATATTCACGTTTTCAGATGACGTTAGCTTTCAGACTGAATTCCATTTCCCAAAGAAGGAGTTTATACAGAGAGAGAACCACCACCCTGGCAGTGGTCTCTCCACATGTTTGAGGGCGAAAACCCCTCCGATCGCACCCAGGACAGCAGCACCCCCCTGCCCGCCCACCACCCAGCAACCCCATTGCACAGGGCATGCCCGGCCCGCAGTGACTCTGAACTCTGCTTTCCTTTGGGTAGTAAGAAACAAGTCCTGTTAAAACAGGTCCAAGATGTCGACGTGAAGTGATAAATTGAAATGAACACACTTTGGTGAAAGCAGACACAATTATTTTGACTTTGTAGTGGTCACTTAGTTTGCCAAGAACTGTTCCTTATCTCTACCCTTGAGAAAAGATGAGTGGAATCATTTATCTTGAAGAATGAAAATTCAGAGCTATCACATTTGTGAATAATGTAAAGTATCTGAGTTGCTGAAACCACTCCTCATCCTAATAGGTATTTATGAGTCATAGAAAAGATGGCAACTGTTGACCAACATGAAAAGCAAAAACTGAAGATGTGGTACATATATACAATGGAATATTACTCAGTTATAAAAAGGAACAAAATTGGGTCATTTGTAGAGATGTGGATGGACCCAGAGGTTGTCATACAGAGTGAAGTAAGTCAGAAAGAGAAAAACAAGTATCGTATATTAACGCACAAATGTGGAATCTAGAAAAACGGTACAGACGAACTGGTTTGCAGGGCCGAAACAGAGACACAGATGCAGAGGACAAACGTACGGACACCAAGGGTGGAAAGTGGCGGGGCGGTGGTGGTGGGACGAATTGGGAGACTGGGATTGACATATATACACGAATATGTATAAAATAAATAACAAATAAGAAAATAAAAGTGTCAGCTTTCATAAAAAAAAGAAAAAAAAGGAAAACAGCTGGTAGATAGCATGGTTCCCAAGGAAACGAGTGACTATAGTCTCAACAAATTTGAGGTTATTCCACGGATTTAAAGCAAAAAAGCAAAAAAATCCCCAATTTCTCAAATTCCAAATACGTTACCTTAATTTTTTCCTTTGTTTCTTTCTTTTCCTTTCCTTTTTTGCCTTTTTTGGGTTTCTCTTCCTCTTTCTTCTTTTTGGTTTTTTCCTCCTCTTCTTGGCTTGCAATAATATCCTCGATAACCTGGTAAAAAACAAAATCATCGTGGCTTTTTCATAGAGTTGGATCGAGATGAGGACTCTTTTTCCCGTCTGGAAGGAAGTATTTGTGCAGTGTCCCTGCTCTGGGCCCACAGACCCAGCCCTCCTAGCAGCATTGGTCTCCCTCCTGCCATCTGCCTTTGGTTGGATTCATCAGTGGAGGCAGCAGTGGGATCTTGGAGGGCAGATATATAGAGAGGGTGGACATTTCTGAACCCATTCCCTGTGGGTTCAGAGCTGCTCTGGCTCCCAGGGGTTCCACGAACACCAGGAAAGGTCTCGGCTCCGCCAGCATCTCAGCCGCAGCCCAAGCACCAGGCCCACACACACCTCTTCCCCAAATCCCAGCCAAGAACTCCTGCTTGGACTCCATATATGATCATGCATCTCTCCTCAGAGTTGGTGTCTTTCACCCGTGATTTAATTTGTATTTCCTACGAAAATCCATTTGTTCTCCTAAAATTTAAAATATTGGTTAAAAAATACCTGGTTCACATAGGATTAGCATCACCGGAGAATTAGTGGAAGTCTGTAAAAAGCTATATAATTCCATTCAATACAGCAGGTATTTACTGAGCTCTCTCCCACTGTGAATTCTGGGAGGTAGGATGGTGACCGTGATGGGACACATAGCCTGTTCGACCCTCGGGCTCTGCTCATCACTGGTCATGTGACTGAGACAAGCAGGATAACCTCTCTGAGCCTCAGTTTCCTCAGCTTTAGAATGAAGTCAACACTTCCATCCACGGCACTAATGATCGCCAGGCATGGCTCTAAGAGCGTCACAAAGACGAGCTCAGTCACTGCCAAGCACAGCCCACGAGTGGAAGCTGTTATCGACCTGTTTTATCAATGAGGGAAATGGGGCACAGAGCGTTCAGTCACACGGTCAACACACACAGCTAGCAAGTGGCTTGAGCCAGGATTCAAACAGGTGCTAACCAGGATGACCTGCATAATGCAGAAAGTAAAGAGGCAAGATGCTGAACGATATCTCTAAATTTCTCCTTCATTGTGAAATGCATCTAGTGAAACAAAAAAATGATACTTGACGGTTACGGTTTCAGGATACATACACACAGAGTCAAAGTGTAAGAAATGTAAGGGAATGATAAACACCAAATTCAGTCCAGTGGTTACTTTTGGAGAGCAAGGTATGCACTTAAAAAATAGGGCTAATATCATTTCACCCCTAGTGTGTTGTACTAAACCATCCTCCTGGGATCAAGCCTGCTTTGATTATGCCTTACTGTGATTTACTAAAATGCTGAAGTTTATTTTCTAGTATTGTAGTTTTGAATTTATAGCTATGTTGTTTTTAGGAGCTTACTTCATACCTTTAAAAGTGTTCAAAACAGCTTTATCATGAACAAAGCAGACTATTCAGGCACCATCTGGACTTAAAAAAATAAAACCTATAGTCATGTGTCTAACTCCACACCATCCTGAGGCTCACCCATCCCCTAGGCTCTAATGAAGATTTTGCAGGGGCGGGGGGCGCTCAGCGAGGGGGAGTTGAGGTGACGTATATGTTGTGCACATTATTTGGTAATAAAAAGGGTGTCCTTAGATAGGATTAAAAGTCCCTTGTTATCAGAATAACAATGTTTTCCTTGGGGATCAAGCTCACCTCCACTCATAGAACCAAACTGTGGCTGCCAGGACTTTTATGCTCTGGTGCACTTATGGAAAATCGAAATGTTTTGGTTCTCGGAAGTTTGGAAACGTTCAGAAACTTGAATATATATATATATATATATATATATATATATATATATGCATCTGAAAAGAGGATAAAATCCTTATTTGTGAAGCATAAAATTCAGTGTATCGATTGCATCAATAGCATTGTTTGTTCCCTCTAGATCTTTACCCAGTTTACTACTTTGAATAGATAAAACATTTACACCATCCACACTTCAGAAGTTACGAAAGAGCATGCAGTGAAATGTTTACTCCCCATTCGTAACTTATTTGACCGTTCTCCTACCAATGGAAATTAAGGTTATTTCCAATCTTTTGCTATTTCCCACAAAGCTGCCATGAATCAACGCATGCAAATGTCATTTTGCAAGTGTGCGAGCATACGTGCAGGATCATTCCCACGAGGAGAAACGCTGGATCACGTGCACATACAGGTATAATACCATCAAACGGCCTCCACCGGGTTCTGCTGATTTACTTCTGCCAGCGATGCCGGCAACTACGCACTTCCCCACATGCTCACCGACACGGCGCTTATGTTTGCCAGCTGAATGGGTGAAAAATGGCATGTTGTTGTATTTGTTTTGGGGGTTTTTTTTTTAGGTGTCAATATGGAATTTATTTTGCTCGTGCTTTTCAACTATAGCAAAACCTCCCAAAATTAGAGGTGCACTTTAGTGCCTATTAAGTCAGCCATCACGTTTTTGGTAAACTAAGGGGACTAAAGGTCATATCTGGCCTGCTACCTGTTTTATTTTTCTTTTTGAAGACACATGTATAACTTTATTGAAGCATATTTTACATTTTCTACATTTACCCATTTCACGTGTACAATTCAATCATTATTTAGTAAATTTATCAAGTTGTGTAACCATCACCATAAATCATCTTTAGCACATTTCCATCACCCCACTACTATGATCCCCTCATGTCCATTCATTGTTAATCTGTCTTCCCTCTCCTGCCCTTCTCCCCAGGCTCTAATCAACTTTCAGCTTCCACAGATTTACTCTTTGTGGACATTTCATATAAACAGAATTGTATACTATGTGGTCTCTCATGTCTGGCTTCTTTCACTGTGCATCATGCTTTTGAGGTTCCCCCAAGTTATAGCATGTATAAATCATTTGTTCCTTTTTCATGGCTGAATAATATTCCATTGCATGGATATACCACATTCCACCCACCCATTCACCAACGGATGGATATTTAGGTTGTTTCAAAATTCTGGCTATTATGAGTAATGCTCCTATAAGTATTCACATACAATTTTTTTTTTCATGGACATATGTTTTCATTTCTCTTGGATAAAGTCCTAAGAGTGGAAGTGCTGAGTCATTCGGTAAATTTGTATTTAACTTTTAAAAAATTGACCAACTGGTTTTCCAAAGTGGCTGCACCAGTTTACATCCCCACCAGCCATGTAGGGGGATTGCCTCTTCTCTACATCCTCAACATTTGTTATTGTCTTTTTTAATTACAGCCATCCTAGTGGTTGTGAAATGGTACCTTATTATAGTTTTAATTTTCATCTTCCTAATGACTAACAGTGTTGAGCTTCCTTCCATGTGCCTATTAGCTATTCATATATATTCATTTGTGAATTGTCTATTCGAGTCTTTTGCTCATTTTTTGATTGGATTGTTTGTCTTATTATTGAAACGTAAGAGTTCTTTGTACATTCTGGATACAAATCCTTTATCAAGTATAAGTTTTCAAATATCTTCTCCCAGTCTGTTCTTGTATTTGCATTTTCTTAATGGCATCTTTTGAAGCCCCAAAGTTTTAAATTTTGATGAGGTTTAATCTATCAATTTTGTCTGTCAGTGTAGCTTTAATTTACATTTCTCTTATACGTGTGAGGTTGATTGTCTTTTCATATGTTGAACATCTTTTATTATGTTTCAAATCCATTTAGATTTTCATTTCTGAGAACTGTTCATATCCTTTGGCTTTAAAAATATTGGGTTATTGAGTTTTTTCTTATAGAGCTGCAGGAGCTCTTTATATATTAGAAAACTGATCTCTTATCTGTGATACTCATTACAAATAATTCTTGCAGTGTGTCATCTGTCATTTGACTTTACTTGGGGTCGGTTTTGCCATGCAGGTTAAAAATTTTTTTTAATGTAGTTTAATTTATGTTTTTTTTCTTCTATGTCTCCTGGGTTGTGCGACAGAGGTAAAAAGGTCTTTCCCACTCTGAGGTTATGACATATTTCTTTGTTGGCTGCTTCTGGTTCTTTTGTGTTTTTGTTTTGTTTGACATTTAAATCTTTGATCCATTTGGAATCATTCTGGGCTAAAGTATCAAGAGATAGAGATTAATTTTCTTCTTTTCCAGTTGACAACCTGGTTATTATAATACCATTCATTAAATGGTCTTTTTTCTTTTCCTTCTGCAAGAAAGATGAGATGCTTCTTTATTATATATTAAATTTCCATGTGTATTTGGATATATTTCTTGATTTTCTTTTCTTTTTCATTTAGTCATGTGCCTGTATCAATGGGCTCTTTAAAACATGTTTTAGGGCTTCCCTGGTGGCAACATGTTTTAATACCTGGCAGGGCTGGTTCCTCCTCATTACCTTTCGTTCTCAGAATTTTACTAGTTATTCCTGGTTATTTACTTTCTACCTAAACTTTAGAATCAAATTAGTCACCCTCTGCATGCCCTGACTCTCCACTCCAACAAAATGCTATTGGTACTTTTATTTGGATCGCACTACATGTATAGATGATGTTTGGGAGTGTGGAAGTATTTATAACATTGAGTATTCCTACCTAAGAACACAATATGCTTTTCCATCTGCTCATTTTCATTCTTCAGAATGTTTTAAGCTTTTCTTCCCAGAGAACACACATTTATTATCAAATGTATTCCTGGATATTTTATCTTCGTGTCATTGCTGCCATTGTAAACGGACTCTTTTTTTTTTTTTTTTTGCGGTACACGGGCCTCTCACTGTTGTGGCCTCTCCCGTTGCAGAGCACAGGCTCAGCGGCCATGGCTCACGGGCCCAGCCGCTCCGTGGCATGTGGGATCTTCCCAGACCGGGGCACGAACCCGTGTCCCCTGCATCGGCAGGCGGACTCTCAACCACTGCGCCACCAGGGAAGCCCTAAATGGACTCTTTTAATATATTTTCCATGTAGCTGCTGTTTGAACTTCGAAAAGCTTTCTCTTTCTGCATATTAATTTTGTAACTCCCCGTCTTACTTCTCATATTGTTTAAGGCGTTTTTCAGTTTATTCTCTTTGCTTTTCTAAGTACAGAACATATCTGCAAAAAGTGACCATTTCCCCTCTTCCATTCCAATTCTCTATCTCTACATTCTTCCTCTTGTGTAGCAGTGTTTAATAGATCCTGTGGGTCAGTGGCGATAATGGCCATCCTTGTATTTTCATGACACCAGTGGAAATGTTTCTTGTGAATTTCATTAAGCATGATATTAACTTTTGAACTAAGAAATATTTTGTCATGTTGAAGAGGTATCCCTATATTCCATTTTTTGTTTTATTTTTTAATATCAAGAAAGGGAGTTGAATTTGTAAAATGCCCTTTCAGCATCCACAGTGATGAGCTTATGGTTTTCCCTTTTGGATCTCTTTATATGATGCAATGTATTCACAGAACATCCAAAACACAGCAGTGCTTGCGTTCGGGAGTAAACACCACTTGACTGTAGTGTTTCGCTAATATTTCACTTTGAATTTTTGCATTTATGCTCATAAGGAAGACTGAGCTGGGGTTCTACTTGGATTCCATCTTTTGGGGGGCTTGGCATCAATGTGATTATGCTCACTTCAGAAAAAGTATTTGCACCGTTTTGTTTTTACAAATATAAATTTGACTGTTTACGTGTATGTTATAGTGATTATGTTTGGTCTACCTCTTCTGCCTCTTCCCCTCCCCTCCCACCTTCTCCTCTTCCTTTCTTCCTCTCCCTCCTGCTCCCTCTCCTCCATTAGTAACAATTGCTAAGACTTTCTGAATGAGTTCAGGGTGCCAAGCTCTGTTCTGAGTACCTTACGTGTATCATCTCATCTAATTATTGCTTCGGCCCAGGGAGGCAGGTGTTTTTACCATCTCCATCCGCAGACAAGAAAACTGAGACGCAGCGGGGGAGTCGCTTGCCTAAGGCTGCAGACCTAGTGGAACTCGGATTCTTCACCACAATGCTGTCCTGACTCTTCAGTCATCTGCCTTTTAAAATCATGCTGCTTTGTGGCTCCCTTTGTTTGATTTTAGTGTACGTATTAACCAGACGTCTTCTGTTTTCTTTTGCTTTTAGTTTGACTGGACATTAACTCTACTTCTGAGAGTTTCTGATGGACAATTTAGACATTCCACCAACATTCTTAATCCTATAATTGTTACCTTTAAAAACTAACATGAAACATGTCTGGCTGCTTGTCATGGGCTTTCAAGACACAACTTGTGCCGGATGATTTAGCTGGAGGGACAAGACCTAAACATGTAAAAAAGTGAAATAACATCACATCAAAATGACAGTCACTCAAGGGAGGGCTCGAACTGCCAACAAGAGGGTGGTTATTAAGTGGTCACACAGTTCAGGGGAGAGACAGGAGGGTGGAGAGAAGGCTTTGGGAGCTGATGTTGGCTTTTGACAGGGAGTTGGGAGAAGAGCTCTTCGCCTTGATCCTGAGGGCTCAGGCGGGGAAGCAGAGGAAGCCAGGGATGCTGACTGTGGCGTCAGTAGTGCTGACAAAACCTCATCTAGAGCATGGTTTTTACTGCTGCTTAGTTAGTGTTTCACGTTACTTAACTAATTCCCTAGTAACAAACATCAGCCTGTTTCTTCTCTGTCAATGCTGTGAACAGTGCAGACAAGAACAGCTGTTTCAGTCACCTATGGCAAGTATCAGCAAACCACATCACATGGGCCAAATCTGGCCTGCTGCCCATGTTTGTAGATAAAGCTTTATTGGAACACAGCCATGCCCATTCATTTACATATTGTCTCTGCTTTCATGTTATAATAGCAGAGTTGAGTAGTTGCAGCAGAGACTGTATGTTCCACAAATATTTACTATTTTGCTGCTAATAGAAAAAGTTTGTTGTTGCCCATCTATGGCAACTTGTTTCTATTTTTTCCTTAGTATAAATTCCTTGAAGAGCATTTATGGGTTAAAGGGTATACACAGTAAGTATTTTTATATTTACTTGGCCCATGGCCCTCAAAAAATGTCATGCTAATTTATGTATCCAGCCACAATGTGCGAGAGTGACTTTTTTCCACATGCTCACCAACTCCAATTATTATCACAAGTTAGAAGTTTTAGCAATCCTATAGGTGAAAAGAGATACAGTAATATTATATTTAAATTTCTTTCCTAGTGAGTTAAAAATTTTTTTAATTACTTTAATATTTTTTGCCTTTTCTACTGAGGTGTTCAGATTTTTCTTATTACTAAGAACTCTACATATGAAAGATACCTAACGTCAGCTACATTGCTAATATTTTCTCCATTTTATCATATGATTTTAATTTCATAATTTGATTTATACCAAGTAAGGCAAGTTCCCTTGACTACAGTTCTTTTTCATAAACTTTTTGGTTATTGTCACGCATTCATTCTTCTCTATAAACTTGAGAATAATTTTGTCAATAAAAAATTGTTTTGCTTTTATTGGAATTGCACTAACTGCATAAACAATGGAAAGATAATGTGTATTTTATTGAATCCTTCTATCCAGAGAAACAAACCATCAGTCTATTTATTCATGTCTTCTTTCATTTTCTTCAGTGAATTTTGTCTGCATAACTCTGTACAACTCTGCATAATATGTCAATATAATTTTTTGATAAGTTTGTGTTTTCTAGGAATATCATCACATAATCTGAAAACAATAATAAAATCGCCACTTTTTAAATATCTGTAACTTCTTTTCTTTTTCTTATGTTATTGCATTTGTTAGAACTTCCAGAGAGTATTAACTAATAGTGCTGATAGCAATTATTCTTTTCTTGAGTTTCACTTTTAATGGTCATGCTTCTAAACGTTTCACTGTTGAGTAATGCAAATCTTCTCTTGGTTTCTATGATAAATACTCTGAGGTTAAGAAGAGTGTTCCTATTTCTGGTCTATTAAGGCATTTCTAAAAGCAGCTTTGGGTGTCAACCATCAAATGCCACTAGAGCATCTACAGAGATGGTCCAAGGGTGTTTCTCTTGAAGAGCATTAATATGGCAAAGAGCTGAGTCTTGACAGGCAAGCAGGAGCTAAGCAGAGGAGGAAGGGCAGAAGGCATCCTGGAGTGAGGGGAGAGCATGAGATGCACGAAGGCACTAAAGGGGCGTGAGCGGCAAGGAGGACGGGCAAGTGGACCGCTGGAGTTGACGGTGTGAAGATGGGGTGACGGGGACAGGAAATGATACTGGGAGGCAGGCAGGGACCAGAACATAAAGGGTTCCTGGAATCGAGCTGCTCATCACTGACTAAGAAGATGAGACTCCTGTGTTGTCACATCACTTTCAAAGACAGGAGAAAGCATGGATTCATCTAAAAAATTTTGTAAGCACCTTAGCTGACAAACAACCAAAGTACTTCCAGGTAAACATCTGTAGGGAAATAACCAAGACCTAATAACACTGCAAAAGTCATTATCTCTAAAGTTTAAAGAAATGCGATTATGATATATTTACATTTTATTTCTCACGCATACTTGTACCTGTTGTCGTGTCTTGTTGGAAAAAATAATAGCTGAACCTCCTTCTTCTTCTTTAGGGTAGTCGGGAAATGTGCCCGTTAAGTTCCTGAGGAGGAAAAAAGGCAGAATGAACATCCATGGGCACAGCCCTCTCTGCTGCATTCCCCACTAGCTGGCTCTGGTCAGGTTCACTGAAATGAGTGATACTTATTAGGAGAGGGGCTCCCTGCCAGTTGCTGGCCAGACATCCGGTCTCTAAGAAGCAGAAGGACCTGGTGACATTCAGGAACAGGTTTCCTTCCTCAAGGCAGTTGTGACTGTGAGACAGACACACCTCTCTTTGAAGCAGATTGTAATTTTCTGCCTTTTTTTTTTCTCTTTTTAATCACTGAGATACTCTGTGCTTGTGTTAAAAATGAAAAGACAGAAGCACAAACTATTTCTTCCTGTTTGAAATTTAGGATAAACACAGGATTTTGACATAAAACAGAAGCATGGCATTGTTCGAATTACAGATTTAGGACTAGTGCATGAAATACGCATGCATGCTTTAGATTTTAGCGAGTCTAAGGCCCCGTATGTTAAGAGTTCCAAATAGTAATATTTTTCTGTAACCATATAGTTTCTAGGTTTTAAAATGCAGACTTTGAAATTTAATGTTGAGGGATTTCAGAAGGGAAATGAAGTTAATTTTTCCAAGAGAAACTGACTTGGATACGAGTGTTATATTTATTCCATATATAGAAAGAAAAAACGAGCAAGTTAGTTCCATTAATCCACAGAAGAACAGAATCTGAGGGTTAGAGGAGATGCCCATGCTCCAGATGACTCTGTAACAGCGGTTCTCAAACTTCTGGCCTTAGTTGCTCTTGACACCCCTGATAATTTTTGATGATCCCCAAAAACTTTTGTTTATGTGAGTTCTAGCTATAGATATTTACTGTATTAAACATTAAACCTGACATATTTCTAAAATATGCATTTTCATTAAAAAATAACAATAATAAGCCCGTTATGTGTTCACATAAACAAAATTTTTAATGAAGAATGTATTTCCCAGAACAAAAAAATTAGTGAGAACAGCGTTACTGTTCTGGCTTAATGGAAGCTAGCAGGATGCTTGTATCTGCTCCTGTATTCAATCTGTTACAATATGTTGTTTTGGTTGAAGTATAGAAAGATAATCTGGCCTCACACGGCTGTGTAATTGGAAAAGAGAGGAGAGGTTTTTTTTTTTTTGCGGTACGCGGGCCTCTCACTGTTGTGGCCTCTCCCGTTGCGGAGCACAGGCTCCGGACGCGCAGGCTCAGCGGCCTTGGCTCACGGGCCCAGCCGCTCCGCGGCACGTGGGATCCTCCCGGACCGGGGCACGAAGCCGGGTCCCCTGCATCGGCAGGCAGACTTTCAACCACTGCGCCACCAGGGAAGCCCGAGAGGAGAATTTTAATAGCCTTTTAGATAGCTGCGAATATTCTGCTTTGATTCTACACCACAACTCGACAAGTGGTGGCTTCCTAAAGGCTGGTGGTGATGTGGAATCTGAAATCATATCAAGAACTTTCCCTTCCCTGTGTCACATCAAAACCCATGTGCCTCTGCACTGAATAGGTCTTTCACCCCAAAATGACTTTGTAACATGATTTTGTAACATCTTGGTCATTTCAA
Source organism: Neophocaena asiaeorientalis asiaeorientalis (assembly GCF_003031525.2). Lineage (NCBI taxonomy): Eukaryota > Metazoa > Chordata > Mammalia > Artiodactyla > Phocoenidae > Neophocaena > Neophocaena asiaeorientalis. Next base: position 2,449,780 of record NW_020173945.1, read on the forward strand.
AACGAATGATTCATTGACTTATGTGGATCTTCCCAATGCTTACACATTTCACCGTACCAAAAATCACATCCATTAATAACGCCACCAATCTCATACTCCAAAGCTAAGTAACGAGAAGCTCTCAGACTCACAGAGGTGACTACAAGATTTCCAAAATTGTAATTCTCGCTAGAAAGCTTGAATTTTATTATTAGCAACAAATGCCCTCAGTTGTTTTCCTTCAGGCTCACTTGGTTCATTTTTGAGAAAATGTTGCCCCAAACCTGAGTCTGAAAAATGAGGTTCCAGAAGAAGTGTCTGGTTCAGTCTGAAGCTAGACAGATGGCAGGGGTCCATCCTGAGCGGCCCTCATACTTTGGTGGCTGCAGCAGAAGGCAGCCACCTCACCTCCAGGTTCCTCACGTACAACTTTGAAAAGCTATGTACTTAAGGGTTGAGTCTTACAATTATTGTTTACGGTGTCCTCAAGGATATTGTTAAAGGAACTTTTTAAAAAGGCAGGTGCATGACAGTGAAAACTGCGATGAGTGTGAATTGGGTCTGAATTGGGGCCACTGCCTTGGGTAGAGGTCGGCAGCCAGCACCTCCCTAACCGTCCCCACCGCAGGGCGTTGGCCCCATCCCTTTCATAGACTGCTTCTCAGACATCTTAGGACAGTTACATCACTGTCTGGACAAAAATCTCTTAGGTCTCTTGAAACTCTCCTATGGGTTCATTCAGCAGGCACGTGACTCAGCTCCTCAGTACTGCTTTGAAAGGAACTGAACACGTGCACTGCCTGGGGTTGGGGGGCGGTTCTATGGACATATGCACCAGCAGTGGGGAAGTCGGGTGGTCACACACTATGTGTGACACTCTGTCAATGGAGCTACCATGACTGCAGCTACTTGAGCGGCTTCGTGCACTCATCCATCCATCCATCCATCCATCCATTCATGCACATAGTCAATCAACAAACATCTATTTAGTACCAACTAGATTCTGGATGTTGCAATGGAAGACAGTGATCTGAAGGTTAAAAGCTGTCAGACCTCGTCCTCATGCAGCTTACACTCCACAACCACGGGGCTGATGCATAGATTTGGCCCCAGATCCTGCTTGTCTACGAGACTCATATCTCAAACCTTGTTAACTTGCCTGACCGAGTTCTGTCTTATGTGTGCATCATTCAGCCTACACGATCTTGGATAAAAACCAGGAATACAACTGAATTAAAAGTTAGAGCACTTTCCCTTCTTCACACCCACCCACCTTATTTCTTTGACAACCAACTTCACAAGCAATTCCATTGTAAATTGTTATTGTTTCATTGTAAAGCTTGAGTGTTTTTGAGGACTCAAAACAAATGCTTTTAAAACGTAAGTCACGTCGTGCCGTTTCTCTGCTCCAAGTCTGCCGAAACTCTCCCTCCAAATGAAACCACCACCCACATAATTAGGTTAACCTATGGCCCGCCTTCCTGGGGACAGGCCCAGTCATGCGTAATTAACAACAGCACCCCCTTTCATTCTTACAAGTCTCCTGGTTTGGATGGTGATTGACCCGGTTCCTGCACTTACTGCGGCTTCCCTGGTACTGCCCTGCTGCCTTCCTGCCTTCCCCCACCTTCTCATCATTCCAGTTGCTCTCCATCCACCCCGATGCTCCCTGCTCAGAGATGTTCACGTTCAGAGAGAAAACACACACACCCACTCGCTTTAAGGTTTTGCTCAAATGTCATCATATCACAGAGGCCTTCCCTGACTACCTTGCATAAAGTACCTGTTTGACCAAATAAAATAGGTTCCCTCTTATCTCACAACCAAAGGTCTTGCTGAGGGATGTGCGTTTGGGATGGAGAAGAGAGGGGATGTTAAGTTGTTTCTGGATGATTACCCCAGTTTCTCTCTGTAGTTTGGAAAGTACTTTCATAGACGCGGGATTTCTTTTCTACTTAAAGGAAATGTTAGCACAAAATCCTCTGCAAAAGCATTACATGGTAAAGATCCTGACGTGGTACGTGGTGATTATTTAAATCACAGCTTTCCCTCAATTATAGCTTGAATCTTAACTCCACAGACATTTGATTACCTTTGAACTTTCAGCGTCTGGCTGATTTTCAAAGTTAACGTGCAGGCGTGTGCTAGTATCCTCCCCGCCCCGTGCCACTCCCTCCCCCCGCCCGCCACCAACTAATTTCCATTTGCCCTCAAATTGCTGCAATAGGCAAGGCCAAAGCAGGTTCTTCAAATGGGCAACCAAACCATCGGATGGACCAAGTGATGCAGAAAATGGATCTCATCACATGGCTGCATGAAAAATCACCTGAACTATATACATTTCACCCGCATCTACGGAACAGGAGAAACGAGAAAGGTGAAAAACCACCCAAAAACACAAAGTTTGAGAAAGGGATCTGGAACTCGACAAGACAGGATTTACCAGATATTTCTGCACTCCTAGTCACCATTTAGTCACCACCAAGCACGTGCTGGCACGTCTCGTGGGGATTACTATTTTTTCTAAAAGCAAGAATTCAACTTTTTGGAACAATATTTAATTAGTATTAAGTATAATTTCCAAAAGATAAACTTCCAGGTATTCCTTAAATCCATTCCCTGAAGAGTATTTAGGGAGAGCAGTTCTCCTGGGTTCCCTTACCCTGCTGCTCTCCACCCGGGCACCCCTTCCCGTTCAAGTCTTTTGCTTTGTCAGTTAAAAAACAAAATAAAATAAAGTAAAATAAAAAGTATTTAAGAAAATTTGAATAGGAATGCTGAATATGAAATATATTATTTATCAAACTTTAGATTTATCAACAAACTAGAGATTGTTGAATATTTTTCAAAAACGAGTGACACCTCCCTACCACTAAATTTGGACCTCCCCTGGAAACTTACAAAGGAAAGAAGCTGAGAAGCCACCAAGCCCCCCTCCCCACCAGAGAATTAGCCCTCTACGTGATGGTACAGGGCAGTTGCTCCAGGGCTGGAAAGCTCTAGTAATCTGACATTTCTTCCAGCTTCTTCTCTTGATACCAATCTTAGTTACTGACTCAGCAAGCATCCCATCCACATTTTATGATCAAAGTTATCTAGGATAACGGCCTCCAAGTCCACGGCTCTTAAGTGGGACCTGCACCATCTCTCCACTAAAGGAGCTTCCAGGCAGGGTTCACGTGTGTAAAGCAATGACTCTGAATCCCCAGCCATCCCATCGTCTGATCCCAAACTGTTCCCACCTAATTTCCTCCCCAAACCCCCATCCAAACCCTTGGTCCAAACCTCCAGCCAAACCCGTGGTCCATGACTGGGCTTTCAATCTGTCTTTGGCCCTGCAGATATGATACGGGTCCTGCACATCTTGTAGCCTAAGTGAAGAACTCCTGCCTGAGGCACTGTGGAAGCCTGTCTCCACTCTGTCTGAGGCCAGGGGCAAACAGATCTGCCCCCTCCCTAATCTCACACAGGGAGGTGGGAAGTAGCCCACATTTTATCTTGTACAAGTAGCGTTTGTCCGGCATCTGCGTGACTCAGGCAATGCTGTTGCCATTTCCTTTTCGTGCCTGAAAAATGGCTTCACGGTCTGGAGGCAGGCGCCTGGGCTCTGCGGTACAGCACTCAGACACCGAGGTGCCAGCCTGGCCCGTCCAAGCATCAAAACTCACATCAATTCAGGTGACCCTAGTTCACACCTCACAGGCATCTCCTAACAGCAGCAACCTGTTCCTGAAAGTCAGGATGCTCTGGGCAGGATGCTGACGGCTCATTATTTTAAATGGGAAGAATTAAAATTCGGTGTAACTACAACCCCCTGTCCCAGCCAATTATTCTGGGGCCGGGGATGGGGAGGGGGTGCCCATGATGGAAGTACACAGAGAAAAGCCCTGGTTGCTTCCTGGAAAGAACAGAATTCAAACACAAATCCACGAGACAGTTCTGAGTGCCCCCTGCAGTCTGCTTCACCTATCACACCAACGCATTGGCTTTCTTCTTCCTCGGATGCCTTTATGGGTTTGGGGTACAAAACGGAAGCCCAATCTGAATTTGCATTTCTTTAGCTGCTACTGAGGTTGGCACTTTGCTTCCTGCTATGTGCACGTGCATTTGTGTAACTGTCTCCTTACCTCTTGGACCCACCTATTTAGCAGAAATGATCATCGACTGTGTGTTTGTTGCATGCAGGTTTACAAAGCGTTTTCACACACGCCTTTCACAAATTCTCATTTCATCCTTACAGAAATTCTGTGAGATAAGCACTTTTGTCCATTTTGCAAAGGAGGAAGTTGGAAAATCCGAGAGTTTAAGTGACTTTTCCAAAGGCAAACGGTTCCTTACAGAAGTGCCTCAATTCTAACCTTGGGATTCTGCCTAAAAGCTACATCTTAGGGCTTCCCTGGTGGCGCAGTGGTTGAGAGTCCGCCTGCCGATGCAGGGGACGCGGGTTCGGGCCCCGCTCCGGGAAGATCCCACATGCCGCGGAGCGGCTGGGCCCGTGAGCCACGGCCGCTGAGCCTGCGCGTCCGGAGCCTGCGCTCCGCAACGGGAGGGGCCACAGCAGTGAGAGGCCCGCGTACTGCAAAAAAAAAAAAAAAGAAGCCTAGGATGTCTCTACTAATCACAGTCACTTACTGGCTTTGCAGAAACCCTTAGACAATGGATTCCTGAATTCTTTAGCTATCAAGTTTGTGTTATACACCTTTCACATGTACACAACTTTTAACCCAACAATTCCACTATTGGGAATCCTTACTGAAGTAAAAGCAGAGATATGTTGTGATGCATGATTTGTACTAGCAAAAGCTGTAAGAAATAAAAACTGTAGTAAGAGACTGCAAATAGTCACCCAATGGGGAATGCTTATGTAATTATGGTAAAGCCCCACTGTGGAATCCAGCATCAGGACTAGACTTCACCTGTTCCTCTTTACCTGTTCACCACCAGCACTTAATAAATACTTAGGTGGATGAATCAATCCAATTCTCATAAAGACTAGTCTGCTCTATGTGGACAGAGGGGATGTTAAAGATAGAATATTAAGGGGAAAGACTGGGCTGGGGAGCGACCTGGGTTATCAAAACAAAAGGGGACAGGAGAGCCTTGTGTGCCTGTGTTTATGTTTGCAGGTGCGGGAGGAACGCGTACATTGTCCACCTGGATTAGCTCAGAGATGTGGCCTGGAGGGAGGAGACCATTCATTTTTTTCTGTACATATTTCAGTATTGCTTTCCTTGCTATGACAAATAGAAATCATGTTTGTAATTAAATAAAGTGGTCAGTAAAATAATGTACAATAAAAAATAAATTTTATTGTTTGACTCCCTTTTTTGTCTTACTTTAGGGTTTGATTATTATAAAGACCTTGTAATTTTTACAGCCAGCGGAAAACATTTTTGTTTCCATAGTTAGAAAATTGTGACCTTTCTCTAGGGAAGTTAAGTTCTCCATTCAGCTTTCGATTGCTTGTTGGCTTTAGCAATTAAGGCAATCTAGCTATCGCAAGTATATTTTTTCCATTCTTATTACTTTTTAAACTTAATTGATCATATGCTATTTGTTTCCATTTATGTTTGTCAGTTCCTGGGCTCTCTACTTTGTTTCACACTGAGTTATGCTTGTGCTTTTATATTAGTGTAATGCATTTATATCGATACCTTATTTTTCTTTATAATATTCTTGAAAATAAAGTGTCATCTGTTCTTCCTTATGGTTCTTATTTTCTTATTTTAATCCTAATGACTTTAATACTTACGTTTTCAAGTTCAATAAATAATCCTGTTGGGACTTTAATTGAAATTGTGTTCTCTCTATAAATTACCCAGAGCAATCATGTCATCTTTCTGTTTAACCAGAAACATGGCACGTCTCACCACTTATTCAAGTCTTTTAAAATTTCTTCCTTTTAACATTTATAGACTGCTTAAACTTTCATATACTTCTCTTTCATACTTAGTCTGTGGTTGATTTTTAAAAAATACATTTTGCTACATTTAAAAAAATATTGTTTCCTCTTGATGTCATTATATTGATAATAATTTATATTATGGCACTAATTATTAGGGGACAAAGTCATCGATAGTTTCCTTTCCTTTTGTGGGACGACCTATAGTGTTTCCTCATTAAGTGTATAGCTCTCTTTTGTTTTAAAGAATACTTGATGTTTCATTCATTCATTCACTCATTTTGAACTATGTGCCAGACACCGTACTAGGCACAGGGAAAAAGCAGTAAACAGAAGATTAAAAAAATCCTTGTTTTTATTCAGTTTACATTTTATTGTGCTAAGAATTAACCCTTGTCTTTGTTTTTAAATTTTTACAATAAGAAGTGGGCGTTCCGTTTCATCAAATAATTGTTTTGCATGACCTGGAATGATAATATTGTTTTTCCTGATGCACGCAGTATTGCATTCTCCTACCACTGAACCATTTTTATTCCTAGGAATAAACACGTGTGTCTAACTTTGAATGACTTGGAAACCTAGAGGTCCTATCTGAAAGAACAAGTGAGTCAGAAAAATCAAAACACAAACAAGTTGGAAATGAATCAAGAAAAATAATCATGACATAATTTTCTATCGTGCAGAATGAGGATTCAGTAACATCAGTGGAAGCCTCTAATTTCCCTTCTCCCAGATTTCATCAGAGGAAACAACAAAACATGCACTGGGGACAGTTTTGGGAGCAGAAACTGTGGAAGCATATCTCCCAGGTACTAGAATCCCTGTGGAGAAGGCTCCTGGGGCCTGGTCACGGCGATTCTCCAAGAAGGAGGTGCCCCTGGGCTGCCCCAAGAAAAGCCAGGATTGTCAGTGGCCACGGGACACCGAGCCCAAACTGGCCTTTCTGGAGAGGAAAGGGAGCCACTTTTTAAGGCAGGGTCAAGACCTGCCTTAGGTTTTTGAAGGATGATTCTTCCTCTCTGTGTCCACAGACTCTGAGGCAGCCCCTGAGTTCTCTGTGTCTTGGTGTCCACACCTTTGTGTCTCTCCTTCCTTTGGAGTGGGGCTGGGACCCAGGACTGGCTTGTAGCCAGCAGAACACAGGAAGCACGAGGACAGGATATCACTTCCCCGATGGTTCTCCACGGCTGTAATTCCCACCTCTCTCCCAGACTCTCCCTCTTGCTGGCTTCGGTGAAGCAAGCTGCCATGGTGAGAGGCCCACCTGGCAAGGAGCCGGGGGCGGCCTCCAGCCAACAGCAAAGAACCGAGGCCCACAGCCAGGAGAGCATGGAAACAGGTGAGACCTTGACCACAGCCTTGTGAGACCCTGAGCAGAGGATGCAGCTAAGCCCAGACTCCTGACCCACAGAGACCGTGGGAGCTGCAGTGGGTGTGGTTCTTAAGTCACTAAGTTTGCAGGTCTGAGTGATAACTGTTACGCACGCAGCAGTAGGTGGTGAATACATTGTCCTCATCCTGAAAACAGATTTCGGGAGCCCGGGTGGTTGCTCGGAGGTGGGTTCATCAGGCTGGGGCTGATGCAGCTCAGACCCCAGGTGGTGGTGAAGTCAGAGGCCTGAGAGGTCGGTGGGCCTGGGGCATACCTGGAAGGTAGAGCCAATGGGATTTTCTGGCCGACTGCAGGCCGGGCTGAGAGAAGATGAAGAGTCGGGGTGACGGTAAGAGACTGGACGGGTGGGTTCACATCTGCTGGGGTGGGAGGCTGTGTGCGGAAGCTTTGGGAGGATAAGAGGCCAGTGCACTTCTGGATGTGTGGAGCGTGAGATGCCGCTCCTGCCAAGTGCACCTCTGTGGGGATACTGAGTAGGCAGTGGGATCCACAGGTCTGGAGTTTAGGAGAGTGAGCGCTCCGGGCTGGGGACTCGCATTTGGGAGTCAACCAGGCAGGGATGGAGTGGGACACTGTGAGCCTGGATGAGGTTACCATGGACACCGGGAGGGACAGGGAGCAGAGGGAGGAAGGTCTAGGCCCTGGACCTCTGGCTGTTAAGAGAAGACACCAGCCACGCTTTTGTGTCCGAGGATTTTTCTCCCCTCTTTTCAGATTACTGGACTGTCATTTATATCACGTGACCAAAATCAGCCTCAAGACAGGGGATCTGTTGGGCAAAGCTGATGATTTCACGAGCGGCAGCGGCTCCTTCAGGTCAAGTGGCCTGTCCAGCTGGAAAGGCCGAGGTCCTAGGACCCCACTGGGCAGATTCCGCTCTACATTGGCTGCTGGCTCTCCTATAAACTGAATGGCTTAAAGGAGATGACCCTGTATCTTTATTTAAAATGCAGTAGGGCTTCCCTGGCGGCACAGTGGTTGAGAGTCCGCCTGCCGATGCAGGGGACGCGGGTTCGTGCCCCGGTCTGGGAAGATCCCACATGCCGCGGAGCGGCTGGGCCCGTGAGCCATGGCCACTGAGCCTGCGCGTCCGGAGCCTGTGCTCCGCAACGGGAGGGGCCGCAACAGTGAGAGGCCCGCGTACCGCAAAAACAAACAAACAAACAAAAAAACTATAAAAGATTTCTTAGCGATATTAAAGAAAACCTAAGGGCTTCCCTGGTGGCGCAGTGGTTGAGAGTCCGCCTGCCGATGCAGGGGACACGGGTTCGTGCCCCGGTCCGGGAAGATCCCACGTGCCGCGGAGTGGCTGGGCCCGTGAGCCATGGCCACTGAGCCTGCGCGTCCGGAGCCTGTGCTCCGCAACGGGAGGGGCCACAACAGTGAGAGGCCCGCGTACCGCAACAAACAAACAAACAAACAAAAAAGCAATGTTATTTCTGGATAACCTGATCTAGTGACTGCACTGAAATGATTTGCAAAGAGTCTTCCATGGTAACATATTCCTTTTTAAGCACTATGCTCTCAGAACTTGATATCATGGTCTCCTTTAATCCTCCCGACAGCCCTGTGAGGTGGGTGCTATTTTTGCCATCAACATTTTTCAGATGAGAAAACTGAAGCTTAGCAAGTTTCACCGGCTGCCCCAGCAGAACCAAGCTTGGAGCAAGTCGAGAACCTGCAGGCTCTGCTCCCCTGACGGGCACTAAGGAAGGCGCACGGGTGCTTTAGGTTCCAATAATAAAGCTGTAGGAACTTCCCTGGTGGTCCAGTGGTTAAGTCTTTGCCTTCCAATGCAGGGGGTGTGGCTTTGGTCCCTGGTCGGGAGCTAGAATCCCACACGCCTCGCGGCCGAGAAAAAAAACGCACAAAACCCCCGAAAAACGTGAAACAGAAGCAATACTGTAACAAATTCAATAAAGACTTTAAAAATGGTCCACATCAAAAAAATAAAAAAATAAAAACAAAGCGGGCTGCTCCCACTAATCAGAGGTGTGATTTGAGCAAATCGCTCCATCACTGTGGGAGGCTGGTAGGTTTCCCTCTCTGCCAAATGATGCTGTTGGACAAGGTTTATTCATTCGTTATTAAAAAGTAATGTGTGTCTATCAGACAATTTCTAAAGTTCCTTTCAGCTCTAGAAGCTATAATTCATATGTGACAATGTTAATGGGGGAAGGGCAATGTTAATTTCTTACAGAATATTCAGTGAGTAATGTTACTTTCTTATAAAAATCCCCTTCAACAGACCTACCTGCCTTTATATTCTTTTATTTAAGGGAGCCTGAAGAGAAAAACACCCATGCCTTCCATGTTTCGGTTAGCAAACGTGAGGCACAGAACATCTGGTAAAGTTAGAGCTGATTAAGAATTTATGCATATTGTCAAAAATTCTTTCACAGACGTGAAAAGGACCAGCTCTAGAGTCTGCAGTGATTTAGAAAGCAGAACTACTAAAATGATACATTTTTCCCCTGAGCTCTGACACTGAGCTTCAGTGGTCCCACCGTTTCAGATGCCCAGGGTAGAGATTTATCTGTGTTTCACCAAGTATGAAAAATACACGGATGGAGGGGTTTCCGACTGGTCCCCCCCAAGTCATCCAGCTACCTCCCTTAATGTCAGCAGGCTCATAAACTTCTCCTGCGTTTTAAAGAAAGCAGCTTGCGCCACCGCACAGAAGCCTCCCAAAGTGTCACTTGCTGCCTATAAATTCACTTACACTCAATAAAGGCAATTGGCTACACATGGACTTAATTACCATGGCCCTCGCTGGGAAACTGAGGGGTTTGCCATCTCTCGAAGCAGAGGTGGAGAAAGTCGTGTGCAAAGCAAGGCGATTTCTCAGTGGCACATTACAAAATCTGATTTATTCATTGATGGTTCTACTTATTAGTGGGCTAGGATTAGCAGTTACTACTCCAGAAAGAAGCTTCCTTTTTTTTTTCTTCTTGCTACGCGGGCCTCTCACCGTTGTGGCCTCTCCCGTTGCGGAGCACAGGCTCCGGACGCGCAGGCTCAGCGGCCATGGCTCACGGGCCCAGCCGCTCCGCGGCATGTGGGATCTTCCCGGACCGGGATACGCGTCCCCTGCATCGGCAGGCGGACTCTCAACCACTGCGCCACCAGGGAAGCCCGGAAGCTTCCTTCTCGATTCCAAAGTATTATCGTTGCTCATGCTTGAATCCTACAGGAACCTCCCTGCCCTGCGCTCACTTTATTTTATTAAAAGGAACAATATACTACAGATGACGTCATTGATTATTTAGACTTTGGTTACTCTTTTGTTGAGAAAATGTTACATATGCTTTATTTTCACCTTTTGTCTGAAATATTTATCTGTATAGACAAATTCATACCCAAGCAAGAACAAATCACTTTAGGAAGGAATGGAGAGAATTTTCCATTTAAATAGATGGCCGTCCATTTCTGTTCATGCACCTATAGCTCTAAAGCCCAGACATCATTCATCCATAGACTTTTCCTCATTTAAAGGAGTGAGTCACTCAAGAGTCCAGAAAGTTTAGGAAACGAAACGTTACAGATGTTTACATTTTAAACTCATTTCCTATGCGTTACTTTCAAAATTAATCTTTCATAAACAGCAACAGAGTGAATTACAGAAAAGAGAAGCTTTAGAGTATAAAGGTTAATTCTGAAGATCCTCTGACCTTAGTTCTATCGAGTGACAAGCACCTATTTATGAAACATAAAGGCATGATAATTTCTGTCTGAAGCAACACGTGTATTGACATATGTCACCGTACGACACAAAAATTAAGAGCCTGCTGAAACAAACCAGCCTTTCCTAACTCAAGAGTCCAGAAAGTTTAGGAAACGAAACAGATGTTTACATTTTAAACTCATTTCCTATGTGTTACTTTCAAAATTAATCTTTCATAAACAGCAACAGAGTGAATTACAGAAAAGAGAAGCTTTAGAGTATAAAGGTTAATTCTGAAGATCCTCTGACCTTAGTTCTATCGAGTGACAAGCACCTATTTATGAAACATAAAGGCATGATAATTTCTGTCTGAAGCAACACGTGTATTGACATATGTCACCGTACGACACAAAAATTAAGAGCCTGCTGAAACAAACCCAAAGGCTCCATATCCAAAGAACAGTTTGTCCTGCCTTGCAGTGTTTTAAGTACCTATGACGGAGGCGGTTCCCAGTGACTTTAGCAGAGAGTCAGTAGATTTGGGGGCTTTCACATTCCCAGGATAATAGTGGTTTTAATTTTTTCAGTGGTTTTCTGACACTCCTTAAGGCGATTTCCTACACTTTCCCACCTCCCTGGAAGGTGCGCAGAGGGTGGCAGTGCCTCTAGCCCAAGCCTACTCAAAGTATAATCCCAGGACCAGGACTCTTAGCGTCTCCCAGGAGCGTGTTAGAAATTCGACACCAAAAACACAGGTAACCAAGGCAAAAATAGACAGGTGGAAGCACAGAAAACTAAAAACTTGTGTGCAGCAAAGGAAACCATCAACAAAATGAAAAGGCAGCCTACAGAATGGGAGAAAGGATTCACAAAGCATACATGTGATAAGGGGCTAATCTCCAAAATATACAAAGATCTCCTACAACTCGATAGCAGAAGACCCCCGAATAACCTGGCTTAAAAATGGGCAAAGGAAGTGAATAAATATTTCTCAAAGAAGACATACAAATGGCCAACAGGTACATGAAAAGATGCTCAACATCACTAATCAACAGGGAAATGTACATTGAAATAACAATGAAATGTCACCTCACATCTGTGAGGATGGCTGTTATCAGAAGAGGAAAGATAAGTGTTGAGGAGAATGTGGAGAGAAGGGAACCCTTGAACACTGTTGGTGAGAATGTAAATTGGTTCAGTCATTATGGAAAACAGTATGAGAGGTTCCTTAAAAAATTAAAAATAGAGTTACCATGTGATCCAGCAATCCCACTTCTGGGTATATATCCAAAGGAAATGAAATTGGGATCTCAAAGAGTTACACGTCCACTGCGAAACAACAGAAGAGGCATCGATTGGTCTCTGCCTCCGGCTGCTGGCACAGAGCTCCTAAATCCCTTGGAATTCCCGTGACAGGAGAGCGTTCTGTTCTAATGAGGAGATGCTGGGTGGGCTCCTGGGGCGGGGACAAGCCACGATTAGAAGCTGAGACATTTAGCTCCACCCTCTACTGTCCAGGAAGGGCGGAGGAATGAAAATTGAGTTTATGATCGATCACGCCTACGTGATGAAGCCTCCATAAAACTTCCCGAGGTATATGGGGTTCAGAGACCTTCTGGGTGGGTGAACACGTGGCGGAGCTGGGAGGGTGGTGCCTGGAGCATGCGAGCTCCGTGCCCCTCGCCGCAACACCTTGCCCTGTGCATCTCTTCTATCTGGATGTCCACCTGTATCCTTTACCATTTCCCTTCATAATCAATAAGTAAATGTAAATAAGTGTTTCCCTGAGTTCTCTAAGCTATTTTCGCAAATTATGGAACCCAAGCGGGGAGTCGTGGGAACCCCGATTTATAGCTGATTGGTCAGCAGCACAGGTGACAACCTGGGATTTGACACTGACATCTGATGTTGGGGGAAGCAGTTTTGTGGGACTGAGCCCTTAACTTGGGGGGTCTGAGGCTCTCTCTAGGGAGTGTCAGAACTCCATTGAATTGTAGGACACCCAGCTGGTGTTGCAGAGAGTTGCTTGATGTGTGGACACCCCCACGTGGTGTCAGAAGACAGCGTGGATGTAGTGGGTGATTAAAGGAGACACACACAGCAGGAAACGTTTTTCTCTTTACACACATCCTTGTTCACTGCAGCGTTATTCATGAGAGCCAAGATATGGAGACAACCCAAAAGTCCGTCGACATGTATATGGATAAGGAAAACGTGGTACATACATGCGATGGAGTATTATCCAGCCATAAAAAAAAGGAGATCCTGCCATAGGTGACAACGTGGATGAATCTTAAGGACACTGTGCTAAGTGAAGTGAGTCACACACAGAAGGACAAATACTACATGACGTCGCTTATATGAGAAATCTAAAATAGTCCAATTCAGAGAAGCAGAGAGTAGAACAGTGGTTGCCAGGGGCTGGGGGGAGGGGGAACCAGGAAGGTATTAGTCAAATGGTGCAACCTTTCTGTTATACCAGATGGGTAAGTTCTAGAGATCTACTGTATAGCATAGAGCCTATAGTTAACAATACCGCACTGCACACTTAAACGTTTGCTAGGAGGGTAGATCTTATGTTAAGTGCTCTTATCACACGCACAATAATAAATCAGTAAAAGAATGGGGAGTGGGCTTCCCTGGTGGCGCGGTGGTTGAGAGTCCGCCTGCCGATGCAGGGGACGCGGGTTCGTGCCCCGGTCCGGGAAGATCCCACATGCCGCGGAGCGGCTGGGCCCGTGAGCCACGGCCGCTGAGGCTGTGCGTCCGGAGCCTGTGCTCCGCAACGGGAGAGGCCACAGCAGTGAGAGGCCCGCGTACCGCAAACAAACAAACAAAAAAGAATGGGAAGTAATGATACAGAAAGAGAAATGCAGACTCTTAGTTCCCACCCAAGGCCTACTGAATCAGAACTTCGGGGGTGGGGGGCAAAACCCGTTTTGACGGGCTGTCCAGCTGCTTTTGAAGCATGCACCGGCGTGAGAGGCACTGCAATCTGGCCCAACGTTAATTACAGTATCTCGCTGGACCTTCAGCTCTTCTCTGCCCGTGACCGCAGCTCAGCTCAGCACACGCATTACATCTGCTGAACCTCAGGCACTCTGCAGGGTTTGAAGAAAACCAAAGAAGACATCGCTGCCCTGTCCCCCTAAAGGCTTGCAATCTAGAGGGAAAGACAGAGGCTCAGTGGGGGTGGGGGGACCTTGGGAGCCAGGGATATGACCACGGACCACAGAGAGAGAGTCTGGCCACTGCATTTGCAAAAGAGCCTCAGGGCCTGTCTTTCGTAATGACTTAGTGCCTGGATAAGCCCAGAGAGCCTGTAGCTGCTGGGTGTTCTTAGTCCGATTTCCTGTGACAACTGACAGCAAAATACGTGATTTCACGCAGGTGTGCACCTGTCCCCAAGGCCTCTGTGAATAACCTTGATTTCTCACCCACCTCTTCTTATGTCCTCCATTCAACCTAATATATTTTCCACCAAAGCGAATGGCAGAGAGAAAAAAAGCTATTCACCTTCTCACAGGAGTAATCCACATGTGTTCACATCTCCTCCACAGACCACAGCTGCTTTTGAGAATTCACTGAAAATATCATAACGCAAGGAATTCAAAATGACGACCCCTAATCACTTCTTCTGGCCATCCCTTTCCCACTGTCCTCCTGAAATTTTTTTTTTCTTTCTGAAAGTAACTCGCGCTCAATGTAGAACATTTGGAAAATGAAGGAAAAGAACAAACAGAGCTGTGGTCCCAGTCCCGGGAAGATACTATCGTGAACATTCTAGTGGTTTCCTTCTGATGTCCTTAAAAGTCCTCGGAACAATTCCGAACCTTTCCCTGAGAACCCATCTCGTTTTACACAATGATCAGGCTTCATTGCTCTGCTCACCCTGGTTTTAGTTCTGCCGTAGCGACCCAAGTTTTTAGCCAAGTTACCTGACCCCTCTGAGTCCCTTTTGTCACCTGTAAAATAATTGGAGTCAGCCAGTTTTCTCAAATCCCACGATTCCTCTGTCTTTCTCCCTCTTACCTACACAGACCATCACCTCACTCTGCGGGAAGAGGCTTTGAAGCAGGGACAGAGAAGGAGTCAGGAACAAGGAAAGCTCTTGGTTTCCAGGTGGTACCTAGTGAGCAACTCGGCCTTGGGCAACTTCCATCTTTTCCTATGAAATGACCACGGAGCCCAAGACACACAGGACAAGGCTTCTGTTGCTGGAATGCTCAGAACAAGGAGACACATTTGCCGTTGTGGGAGCATCATGGCTTTTGGAATCAAGAGACTGGAGTATGAATGGCCTCTCATGAGCCATGAACCCCGAGTAAGGCACTCAGCCTTTCTAAGCCTCGGGATCCCAGAAGAGCATCCATGGGAAGCACCTGGTGAGGTCCCTCTTGGAGGAGCAGTAGACAGGTACGCAAGTTCAGAAGGAGTGAACAGTGATGGAAGCTGGTGCAGGCCCGGGAGGTCCTGGCAGGGGGACAGCATTGGAGGCTGGATGGGAGAGGTCCGAAAGTCTTTTCCAAAAGAGACATACACTCTTCCAGGCTGATAGGAAACTCTGTCGTTCCGCCTCGCTCCAAACACATTCCTATCCTCAGCAAATTTCCGCACGTGTCTGGGAGCTCTCCTGGGTTGTGAGTGCACCATTCTCTCCACTTGCAGATAATTCTTGAGCCCCCTCCAGTGTAAACTCCTGGAGCCCTAAACTGGCATAAACTGTGCGGGCGAGAGACAAATCTGCAGGTCTCTCCAGGTCCACATACCTTACAACGACAAAGCTTAACCAGCGCAACTGTACAAAAAGGGTGAGCTTTACCGCATTTAAATCATATCTTCATTTTTTTAATCAAAAAAATTAACAAAGCATTCCAAGGCCTCTTCCAGGAAGGATGTACGTCTGTTGGTGCTGTAGACATGTCACGTCCTGGCTCCCCCGCCCTGGGGACTGAGAGCACATTCCACCCTAATTTTTGTCTGCCTACCCTGTTATTAGCCCTCAGCTTTATCCCCACCCCCGGCCCTGGCAGCC
>NW_020173945.1:2465809-2485701 GCF_003031525.2 Neophocaena asiaeorientalis asiaeorientalis
ATGCTTTTACGCGGCGAATATAAAGGCTCCGGATCCAGGAGTGAGGAGTGAAAACACAGGGCACTATGGCAATGGCAACTCTTCCAAACTGCAAACTGTGTGTCTGAGAATGTAACGGCCTTCCTGTATGTTTAAAATAATTATTGAGGCTGTATCATATGGCACACATTGCTCTAAGGGCTTTATATGTATTATTCTCTGTTATCCTGTCCACGAGGTCGATACTGTTAATATCCTCATTTTAAGTTGAGGAAATGGAGGCACAGAGAGGTTAAGCAACTGGTTCAAGGACACATAGTCTGTAAGTGCTAGAGCCGGGACTTGAACCCAGGCAGCCTGGCTCTCAGACCACTCTTCCTGTGTGTGTGTGTGTGTGATTTTTAATGTATTTGTTTATTATAGAGAGCATGATAGATGCCATCACATCATAAGATTAAAAGGCATTTTATTTCGCAGTCAGGCTCACCCTGCTGAGGACCAACAGCATCCCAAAGCCCCCAGAGCCCTTCCTCTTAGCCATCACCTCTGACTGACTGCGTGTTGGCTTAAAAAATGGAATAAGGCTATGTAATTTACTACCACTTCCAGATTCCTCAAGATTAAAAGGAACCTGCTAAAACTCCAGGAGAACTGCCACAGGGCCAATCCTAGGGCTGTCACCCCATTTGAGGGTCTTATTTCTCTCTAGATTGAAGGTGAGCTGGATGCCGGGCATACTTTCAACAAACTCAGTTAAAAAATGCAGGTGGGGAGAAGTGGTCCACACAGGACCAATTGCAAAGAGACAAAGGCCTCGATTTGGCCCGGTTTTCAGAGCTGACAGCTACTCAGGTGCCTCAGATGCTCATGAGGGAAATGGGGGAAGAGGCTGTTGCATCTTCACGGACAAGAACCCACAGTCCCACGGACTTCAAGGTTCTCCTTTATCACCCTAAGGGGTTGGATGAGGTTACTTTATGATACTTTAAAATGAAGCTCATCCGTGGATCGTAACACTTAGATGACGGTTTACGACAGGTCCCAAGCCAAAAGAAATACTAATGATAGCAAGAGATTTTCTGGAAACAAGTATCCCCACGACTGTGCCATCCAATACGGTAGCCCCTAATGACACATGGTTATCTAAGCTTAAATTTGAATGAATTAAAATTAAATTAAATTAAAAATTCAACTCCTCTGTCACCCTACCGTCTTTCAAGTGCTCAATAGCTGTATGTGGCTGGTGGCTACTGGAGTGGACAGTACACATCAGACCAATTCCACCACTGCAGAAAGTCCTATTGGACAGTGCTGACCGAGAGGACTACGAACTTCTCATTTTGTCCTTCATTAGGAATGCTGCCAGCGAATGAAAGAAAGAAGAGTACTTATCTCATGGGGTTGCTGAGGACTGTGGTAGGCTGAATAACAGCCACCAAAGATACTGGGTCCTAACTCCTGGAGTCTCTGAATGTTATTTATAAGAACAAAGATATCTATATTTGAGATGTGATTAGGATTCTTGGGATAAGATTATCCTGGTGGGCCCTAAATGAAATCCAAAGTGTCTTATAAGAGAAGAACAGAGAGAGATTAGACACACAGAAGAGAAGGAGGCACGTGACCACGAAGCAGAGATGGGAGTGATGCAGCCACGAGCCAAGGAGTGTCGGCAGCCTCCAGAAGGGAAGATGTGAGGAACCGACTCTCCCCTAGAGCTTTCAGAGGGAGCACAGTCCTGCTGAGTCCATGATTTCAGACTCCTGACTTCCAGAACTGGAAGAAAATAAAATTCTATTGGTTTAAGCCACCAAGTTTGTGGTTATGCATTACAGCAGTAATCGCAAATTAATGCAAGAGTTAAACTACTTTATATATATATACTACATTTTAGAGGTCACTTAAGAAAAAAGACATCACAAAGGGAAGCATATAAATGACAGGGCAGTTCACAGAAGAAATGCTATTGACAAAAAGTCCAAAAGATTTTTCAACCCCTCCAAATAATAAAATAAATGCAAATTAAGGGACAGCACTGTTCTCTTATCAATTTGACAAAATATTAAAAAGATAATCATTGATTCACTAGCCAGTCCATCCATCCAACAGAACGTTAAGCAATCACGAAAGACATCTTTTTGCAAAATATTTTAAGGACATAGGGAAACCCAGTGTTAAATTTTTAAAAATTAGTAAAAGGATTCATAAAACTGTAGTTCAAATATATACATGAGAGAAAAATACTGGAAAGCAATTTACCAAAAATTTTTATAGTAGCTATCTCGGTCTACTAAAATTATAGACAATTTAAATTTTCTTTTTTAAACTGTCTTGTAAATTTTCTACAATGAGCGTGTATTAGTTTTAACACTGGAAAAAAAAGACTTCCTTTAAAATAATTTAAAAATCAACTTGAACCACAAATCCTAGTATTTGATAAAATACTGGGCAACTTTTGGCAACTACAAGTATTGATTAAATCAGCTAAGAATTAGTATTCAAAATTGTGGGAGTTTATATTTGTAACTTCTAGTCATTTTTTAGTTGTCACTGTATGTCCTGTTGGAATTTATCCTGAAGACTGATCACGTTTCATGTTTCAAAAGACAATATTTGCTTTTTATTTGTCTTTGATTTAAAAAAGCAAGGAAAGGGATTTTATCAAAGTCAATCAGATAAATGTAATCCAATTATGAAAATAAATCCGCCCTCGACCTTACATTACTTCAAAAGGAGGGATCTTTACGTCTCTGTGAATTACACACAGCATACCCATGGGAGCTGCTCTAACTCAGCCTCCAAACTGTCAGGTCAGTAACAGCAGGATGGAATGTCCTTAAGGGTACTGGCCGGGAGGGCTGGGTCTTCAAAGAAAGCCCAGAGCCAATGGGAGGGGCTGCTCCCAGGAGGCCTTCAGGAGTCTCCCATGACCCTCCCAGCACCTCAGACGGGGGAGCAACTCACAGTTACTGCCAGCCTCAAGGCGCCCTATTCTTTCATCAGAAGAATTTCCAGGAGCGTTCTGCAGGTATTGCATCAATATACTTTTTAAAAAATTAGGGTGTTTTAACATTTCAAATGTTTACTTTGGATTATCACAAGTTAACTTGTTGCCTTTCTTTTTCTTCTAATATATTTTTAACTAGGCTTTTTCATTATAAAAATAATATTTATTGAAAGGAAGACTTCTAAGCGTACAGGAGAATATGAGATAAAAGTAACGTCACTACTCTTGTCGCCAGAGGTGGCCATGCTAACAAAGTTTCTAGTGTATCCTTCCAGAAATTTTCTATCCATATGCAAATATATATTTAATAAATTAAATGCATGTATGAATATATCTTTGTATATATGTATATGTGTGTATACATACATTTTATGTATTTTAGCTTATTTGGAGTTATAATTGTACATAGTGCTTTCAACTTGGTTATATCACCTAACAATAAATTGGATTATAAAAGTCTATCTAAAAGTAAAGAATTATTTCATTTGTAGAAAACATGGTTGTGGGCATCTGTTCTCTGATGTCCTGAGAAAAGGGAGGAAAGTTTCTGATAAGGAAAGTTCATGAACACAGGGCATATCATCTTCATTAACTATGAAAATGAAGGTTTCAATTATAAACCAAGGTGATATAATCAGAAGACAGTTCTTTTGAAACAATGCCTTTCTACTTAAAGTTCCATGATTGCACAAAATCATCCTGAGTATATTTCCTCCAGACACAATTATGTAATTAGATAAGAAAGGAAAAGGGCAATACTGCTGGCTTGCACTACCCACTGCTTAGATGGGGACTGTATCCACCACTCTGTCCTTAGCACCAGGCACTGTCCTCACAGGGCTTGCCATTTATCTGGGGGAGGGGCATATGAATGAGCAGATGTGTACAATACGGTAGGAATAGTAATGGTCTGCATACTGGGGTTGAAGTCTCCCATATCTTAACAACCCCACAAAATAGGTTTGAGTCTTGTTCTTGTATCACAGATGAGGAGACTGACAGCACAGAGAGGTTAAGCGACTTGCCCAAGGCTGCACAGCTATTTCTCAGGAAGCAAGGCTCCAGTTTCTGTGATTATGCAGATCGCCTGGAGGGCGAAGGGGAAGATGTGGGTAGAGCTCAAGGAGGAGATAGAGAGGAACTGCAGGGAAGCACTCAGGGAGGGTTTCATACAGAGGATGGATTTGAACAAGAAGTTGGTGAGGCAGAGTGGTAGGGGAAGGGAGGAGAAGGTGGACAAGTGGGGATACCATCTGCTTCTTGGGCCCCATCCTCCAGGGGTCTCAGCCAAGGAGGGGATGAGTGCTGAGATCCCAGCAGAGTCTGTGGAGTGGCTGAAGAGCATCAGGGACCATCTGGGCAGTGCTTGTCCTCCTGGGTGTGCAGCATGTGATGGGGTTGAACGGAGCCAGGAGGAGGGGACCTGCTGGTGGAAGGTCTGAGAGATCCCACCCGTCCCCCAAGGCCTGAGAAGGGCACCCTGTACACTCCTGGGGAGTGTGGGTCGTGAAGGAACCAGCATCCAGCGGGATGAGGACTGTTCAGGAAGTGAGAGGCCTGAATTGCAGCTGCCCAGTGAGTGAGGGCACGTGGCAGAAACCACAGGCCACAGGAGGAGGTCCCCAAAGACCAGGTGGACTGGTCTCTCCTCGTGGACCAGATGGCTACACCACCCGCCTGCGGAAACCAGCCAGGGCGCTGACATAGCCCGAGCCCAGATGCTGTTCACTCTGCTGGCCCCCAGCCGATGCTGTGAAGGTTGGTAACTTCCCTTTGCAGTCAGACGCCACAAAGGGAAGAAAAACAGGGACATTCATGATAGGGAGGCATCTGAAGTGACTGCAAATTTACTCAAAATAGACAGTCAACCTTAAAGAGGCTATTTAAGCCAGAAGAGATTGTTACCTATAATTGTTACCGATTAAGTTTTTCTTATACTGTGAGTGGGAGTTTGGCAGGGGGGTAGCGGGGTAGTCTGAGAACAAGGCTAGTGATTGGAATACTGGGTTTTGGTGTTTGAATAACAAAAAAACATGCTATTTAAAAAAACTCAAACACTAACATCTTTGCTGATATATCTTTGATCTATTTCTAACAGCTTTATGGATGTGTAATACATAATAAACTGTTCATATTCAAGTGTACAATTTATAAGTTTGAGATATCTATCTGCCTGTATGTGTGTAACACACACACGTATATGTATATCTTATGTCTCCATGAAGCCATCACCAGAATTAAAAGTAAGGAGGGGGCTTCCCTGGTGGCGCAGTGGTTGAGAGTCCGAAACGTCTCCCTCCCTATTAGCATCTCTGCCTCTTTATTATTATCAGTTATCAGTATAGAATTAACACAGTGTCAAGTTCCTCATTTTAAAATATTCCTTTCATTTAAAATACCCAGTTTGGCAATAAAATACCCCTGATAAATACGATATAAAGAGAAAAGCTCACAAAATTAATCAATTTTGAATTTTAAAAAACCATAACTATTTAAAAGCCCTATTTATATAATAAAGGACAGAACTCCCCAATCGAAAGCATGTAACTGTTATATCAAACATTCCTGAAGAAACTTTGTTATAAAATTTAAGTATCATTGAGGAGACAGCATGTTCGAATCCCATACAGAATTAACACAAGAGAAGCCTGTGATTGTTCAAGTTTTTCTGAATCGTTGTAAAATAACTGATGTACGTTAGACATCTGTTGCTGCATGCTAAGTCACCCCAACACTTAGTGACCGAAACAACACATGTTTATTGTGTCACCGTTTCTGTGGATAGGGAACTAGATGTGGCTCACGTGAGTATCTCTGCCTCGGGGTCTCCCACGAGGCTGCAAACAGTGTTGGCTGGGGCCGCAGCCTCATCTGAAGGCTGGCCTTGGGGAGAATGCCCTTCCAGTTCACGCATGTGGCTGTGGACAAGATTCAGCTCTTCTCAGGCTGGAAGGAGGCCCAAGTTGCTTGCTGGCTGTCACCAGAAACCTCCCTCCGTTCCTTCCACGGGGTCCCTCTGCTGGGCAGCAGCTGACCCCTCTCAGAGCCAGGGGTGACAGCAAGTGAGGGGGGCGAGAGGCAAGCAAGATGGCAGTGCCACCCCACCGCTCTTGCCATATTTGTTTTCTTAAGATTTATTTATTTTTATTATTGATTTATTGATTTTATTTATTTTTTGCTCTCTCAGGTCTTAGTTGCGGCACGCAAGATCTTCATTGAAGCACAAGGGATCTTTCGTTGCAGTGCCTGGGCTTCTCTCTAGTTGTGGTGTGCGGGTTTTCTCTTCTCTAGTTGTGGCGCGAGGGCTCCAGGGCGCGTGGGCTCTGTAGTTGAGGCACATTAGTTGTGGCATGCGTGCTTAGTTGCCCCACGGCATGTGGCATCTTAGTTCCCTGCCCAGGGATCGAACTCGCGTCCCCTGCATTGTAAGGTGGATTCTTTACCACTGGACTACCAGGGAAGTCCACTGCCATATTCTTTCTATTCTTTTTTTGGTCGCACTGCGCAGCATGTGGGATCTTAGTTCCCCGACCAGGGACTGAACCTGTGCCCCCTGCAGTGGAAGCGCAGAGTCTTAACCACAGGTCCACCAGGGAAGTTCCCCATATATTTTTCTTTAGAAGTGAAGTTCTAGGTCTACATCACACTCAAAGGGAGGACATTACCAGAGGAAGAGGTGGGGTCAGCAGAGGCCATCTGGGAGGCTACCTACCACAGACATAAACATCTTTTAACGTAATGTTTTGAGAAGGAGTTTGGTTTTCTATTGCCAACAAGTTAAATTCCCTGGTCCTGACGAGCTCATCAAAGTTGGAATCCGAGTGTCTCTGAACCTAATGTGGTACAGCACAATACCCACCAAAGAAAACAGGTGGCGAGTCTGCTTCCATGGCCCTGGGACTGATCACACAATCTGCTCTCTTTCCTTCCCCTCTTGAAATAGATTTTTTTTTGTGGTACGCGGGCCTCTCACTGTTGTGGCCTCTCCCGTGGCGGAGCACAGGCTCCGGACGCGCAGGCTCAGCGGCCATGGCTCACGGGTCCAGCCGCTCCGCAGCATGTGGGATCTTCCCGGACCGGGGCACGAACCCGTGTCCCCTGCATCGGCAGGCGGACTCTCAACCACTGCGCCACCAGGGAAGCCCTTGAAATAGATTTTAAAGCTGCTCCAACTGCGTTGCCTACAAAGCATTTGTTCTGCTGTGTGGAAACTTGTACTGTGTTCTTTAAGTGTTTGTTCTACTGTACTTCTCTAATAAAGGAGCACATCTTTTGTAAACAAAAACCACCTTTTGAAAACAAGCTTTAAATTGCTTAACATTTCACTTAAGAGCATTAAAGAAGACCCTTAATACAAGAAGGTCTTAATATACATAAGGCCTTGTCCCCAGAACTGCTACCTTCCCATCGTTTCATGGGAGGCCTGGGGGCCAGGCATCAGGTCCCAGAGTCAGCAGCTGCTTCAAGGGATTATGACAGAGAAGGAGCATGACTGAGACTGTGGAGCCTCATACAATGAGGGTCAAATCCCAGAAGGAAGGGCAGCATGAATTGCTTGTGGCCGGACCCCTCGGATTTCAGACAGACCTGGCCTGTGAAATCCACCCATGATGTTCAATTTTATGTGGCTACAGAGGTGTTATATAGACTGTATTTAAAAACAGGAACAAAAGCAATTTCATTAAAAAAAGAATTAGTTCCTAAATTCTTAGCCTTCACATTCTACTTTTCTAAAATGAAGCCAGAAAACCACATGAATCTATATCAACACGTTTCTGTGCTTAAAAACATACAAGAATATCAACCACCACAGAAGAGACTGTCAGGATAGATGTCCTACACTCACCTGCATTCTATGAACCAACGCCGGATCTCATCTTGGAGGTTCTCCTTGATGTTGGGACCTTCTATTAGTTTCAAGTCATCCTTGATTGTAACCAAGGCATCTCTGTATTCCTCCTCATGCTTTACCTGCACCTCATCCCGCAGGTGGGTCACCCTGTCGGCCTGGATTAATGCAGCACTGACTTCATTAAACAAAGGAGGCGGGTTCTGAAAATATAAGCCAAAAGGTTTGAGATCATAAAGTTACAGAGCGGTGAAAAATTTTAGACAATAATGAAATATGTCATATCTTCAATGGTGTTCTACCAAAGACCCATTAAGAAATACAAACAGAACAACAGAATCAAATCTTGCAGGAGGGCTTGAAGGAGTAATTCACAACCATGGGGAGGAAGAATGGGATCACTCTGTACTATTTCCCAGAAACTGGTAATTAGTTTAAAAAATGCTTATTCGGTAAATCATTCAAAAAATCATTCAAGTTACAGAAGGTAAAGTTTTCCAAATCTTCTTGGTTAGTGGGAGAGGAAAGAACATAGCATTAGAAAGTAAATGAAGCAAGAATTGATGAAAAGAGTTTGGGTGTTCTGATTTCAAGAAAAATGACGCCAAAATCAACTCTGAAAACATCCTGTGTATTGTTAAAGACCCTCCAGAGCAGGAAATTCTCAGCTGACTCTAGACATTCATGCTATTACATCTCATTGTCAGAATGTTCTCTCTCCACATCTGCTGATCAGAAAGGCAACAACGTCTAGCTGTAGAACGCCCACCAAATGCTCAGCACTGGTCCAGCAACATGTGGAGGATTGTGGTCACCGAAAATACAAAGTCACTTTGAGACATAATTCCTGTTCTTTAGAACCGCTCAAGAAATGAGGTTGGCGGGATAAGAGTAATGTCCGTCACAGTAGGGAACGATGTCAAATGATCTATAAAAGTGCTACCTTGTGGGTTTGGATGGAAAGAACTAAAAGGGACTTGGAGAAGAAGAACACACATGGGAATCATAGGTATGAGCTAAAGATCCTGAGCTCTAAGGAGTTCAGAGATTCAGCCCAGGTAAGTTAGCAAATTAAGGACAAATTCAGTGGTGTGCTGGAGCCAGCCTGTAATGACTCATGAGATCCAGTTGACAGATTTTCAGAAACTTTGCAAGCTTGCCGTTAGGCACGGTTATTTTTAAATGCTAAATTATATAGATTTAGGATTAAATTATGTTAACAACGCAAGTTATCGATACCAAAAACTCACTGCTTCATAATTACTTTGACTGGATTTTATTGTCATCTATGCTCTTGATGTCATTATGTCTGTTGTATCTCTAAGGTGAAAATACTGTAATAATGCGGTCACTTCTGTGCGTACCTTCCTGCGTTCATTCAGGTTAGCAGCTGGCAGTTGGCTATAGGAATACTCACACCGTCGAAATTAGCAAATGCTACAAATGAGGGCTTGATTTACTATTGTGATTTGATTGTATAGACTTAATAAAGTGGTAGAGAAAATAATAATGCAGATAAACGTAAAAGTGTGTCGTGTCTGTGTCACCTACACTGTGAATAGCACACAAAACTGAGGAAATACTCTTCCAGAATCCAAAAACTATAGTCTGATTCAGCAAAGGATGGCTAGTATCAAGTAGAGAAAAGATGACAAGTGTTGGGCATGGATGTGGAGAAACTGAAACCCTTGTACACTGTCAGTGGGAATGTAAACTGGTGCAGGCACTATAGAAAACACTATGGACGCTCCTCAAAAAATTAAAAATAGAACTACCGTATGATCCAGCAATCCCACTTCTGGGTATATGTCCAAAGGAAATGAAATCAAGATCTTAAAAAGATATCTGCACCCCCCTGTTCACTATAGCATTATTCACAATAGCCAAGGTATGGATAGAACCTAACTAAAGCCAGGGACCATTTTAAATCTGAAAATCCATATCCTTTTGTTACAAGGATTTTTTTGGTTACTGTTCCTTTACAATTACCTTCCTCTGTTTTCTTAGTTCTTTTCTTCTCAGAACTCCTGCAATTTTCTTTACACGTATCCCTCATCCATCTCTTTGTCATTTTGCTATTTTCTAGGAGATTTTCTTAATTTTTTCTTTCAACTTTATTTTTTGAAGTTTCTATTATTATATTTGAACTCTTCAGCAGCACTTCCACTGTTCTTTGATTCTCCTGTTTTGGGGAATTTTGTTCTAATTTCTGGATTCGATAATCCTATTTTATTTCCATAAGGTTATTACTTTTAGAATTTTGTTTTTTATGTTTTATTTTACAGCTCTTTTTTTCCTTCCAATTTCTTTTCTGTTGGGTCTCTGTCTTTCCTAAGTGACTGGTGACCCTTTGTGGTTCACGCTTATTTAGGAGGGAGGCTCCCAGAGCTGTTTGGAACCTGTGTCGGGGAGTTACTGACTGGTGAGGTCAGAGCTGCTTTATTGGAGGCATCTGAGTATCAGTACCCAGATTTCTTTCTTTTGAGCTGGTTTCTGCAGACAGAGATCCTCCCATCTGCTCCTGAAGAGGTGTAAGTGTGGCTGCTAGAGCCAAGCAGAGGGAGGGAGCTATTGGTCTCACTGTTCTTTTTTTTTTTTTACATCTTTATTGGAGTATAATTGCTTTACAATGGTGTGTTAGTTTCTGCTTTATAACAAAGTGAATCAGTTATACATATACATATGTTCCCATATCTCTTCCCTCTTGCGTCTCCCTCCCTCCCACTCTCCCTATCCCACCCCTCTAGGTGGTCACAAAGCACCGAGCTGATCTCCCTGGGCTATGCGGCTGCTTCCCACTAGCTATCTACCTTACGTTTGGTAGTGTATATATGTCCATGCTACTCTCTCACTTCATCCCAGCTTTCCCTTCCCCCGCCCCATGTCCTCAAGTCCGTTCTCTACATCTGCATCTTTATTCCTGCCTTGCCACTAGGTTCATCAGTACGTTTTTTTTAGATTCCATATATATGCGTTAGCATATGGTACTTGTTTTTTCTCTTTCTGACTTACTTCAATCTGTAGGACAGTTTCTAGGTCCATACACATCTCTGCAAATGACACAATTTCGTTCCTTTTTCTGGCTGAGTAATATTCCATTGTATATATGTGGCACATCTTCTTTAACCATTCATCTGTCGATGGACATTTAGGTTGTGAAGCATGTCCTTGAGTGTCACTTTCAGACCGGATATGGTCAGCCATAAGTATTCTAAGTACTTGCATTTCTAACATGTCCTCACTTGGCCCTTCCCACTTGAATGGCAGCTTAGTAGCTACCCTGGAGGATACTTCTAATGGGCAGAGCTGCCAGCAACCAGCTTGTTGGAAATTTGATGATTGTTCCTTTGTAGGTAAAGCTATTCTGCTCTTATGATGCTTTACACTTCGTCTTTTCAAAGTTTATCAAAATGAATCTAGGTGTGAGCATTTCTTCATTCATCACATTCTCCATTTAGTGGGTTCTTTCAATGTAAAGAATTATGTCTTCTCCTCTGTAACTTTTCCTTCTATTATTTCTTTTTCTCCCTGCAACAAGTATTACATAAATGGCAGAGCACCAGATTGATCTGACCTTTTCTCTTGTATTTTCCATCTCTCCTTTACTTGCTCACACTATGTTACAGAAGATTTCTCTATCGTTACCTTTCACAATTAATTTGGCTTTCAGTTATGTCCATTTATTATTTGGATCTATTTAGAATTGTAGAGGGGTTATTATTGTTTTGCTTTTTTGAGCATGCTCTTATCTTCCTGAAATTCCTTCTTATTTTATATTTGCTCCTTTCTTGTTTTTAGTAGTCACTTTGTTCAGGGAAATTATTTTAGATGCAACACATCTTCAAATATACCAGTGAGTTATTTTTTCCAAGTTCACGTTTTTCCTCAAAATTCTGAAAAGCAGTAAAAAAAATATGGATTCCCAGTTCCATCCTGGGGGTGAGGAAGAAGCAAGAAACTAGTAGTTTAGGAAAGTCTTCAAGTGATTCTGATAATATCCAGGTTTGAGGAAAAACTAACTGCTCTAGAAAAAGGTTTGGTAACCTATAGCACACGAGTCAAACCTGGCCCACTGCTTATTTTCGTAAGTAAAGTTTTATTGGAATGCAGCCATGCCCATTCATTTACATGCTGTCTATGGTGGCTTACACACTACAACGGCCACACTGAATAGTTGGGACAGGGACCATGTGGCCTGCAAAGCCTAAAATGATGATGATAAAGAAAAAGAAGAGGGACTGTTTCCTTCATTTCTCTTTCTGATCTTTCGTTGTTAGTGTATAGGAATGCAAGAGATTTCTGTGCATTAATTTTGTATCCTGCAACTTTAACAAATTCATTGATTAGCTCTAGTAGTTTTCTGGTGGCATCTTTAGGATTATCTATGTATAGTATCATGTCATCTGCAAACAGTGACAGTTTTACTTCTTCTTTTCCAAGTATTCCTTTTATTTCTTCGTCTTCTCTGATTGCCATGGCTAGGACTTCCAAAACTATGTTAAATAATAGTGGTGAGAGTGGACATCCTTGTCTTGTTCCTGGCCTTAGAGGAAATGCTTTCAGTTTTTCACCACTGAGAATGATGTTTGCTCACCACTGAGAGTGAGTTTGTCATATATGGTCTTTATTATGTTGACGTAGGTTCCCTCTATGCCCACTTTCTGGAGAGTTTTTATCATAAATGGGTGTTGAATTTTGTCAAAAGCTTTTTCTGTATCTGTTGAGATGATCATATGGTTTTTATTCTTCAATTTGTTAATATGGGGTATCACATTGATTGATTTGCATATATTGAAGAATCCTTGCATCCCTGGGATAAATCCCACTTGATCATGGTGTATGATCTTTTTAATGTGTTGCTGGACTCTGTTTGCTAGTATTTTGTTGAGGATTTTTGCATCTATGTTCATCAGTGATATTGGTCTGTAATTTTCTTTTTTTGTAGTATCTTTGTCTGGTTTTGGTATCAGGGTGATGGTGGCCTTGTAGAATGAGGCCAAACAGTTTGGCACTGTTCCTTCCTCTGCAATTTTTTGGAAGAGTTTGAGAAGGATGGGTGTTAGCTCTTCTCTAAATGTTTGATAGAATTCACCTGTGAAGCCATCTGGTCCTGGAGTTTTGTTTGCTGGAAGATTTTTAATCAGTCTCAATTTCAGTGCTTGTGATTGGTCTGTTTATATTTTCTATTGCTTCCTAGTTCAGTCTCAGAAGGTTATGCTTTTCTAAGAATTTGTCCATTTCTTCCAGGTTGTCCATTTTATTGGCACATAGTTGCTTGTAGTAATCTCTCATGAGCCTTTGTATTTCTGCAGTGTCAGTTGTTACTTCTCCTTTTGCATTTCTACTGATTTTTGAATCTTCTCTCTTTTTTTTCTTGATGAGTCTGGCTAATGGTTTATCAATTTTGTTTATCTTCTCAAAGAACCAGCTTTTAGTTTTATTGATCTTTGCTATTGTTTTCTTTGTTTCTGTTTATTTCTGCTCTGATCTTTATGATTTCTTTTCTTCTACTAACCTTGGGTTTTGTTTGTTCTTCTTTCTCTAGTTCCTTTAGGTGTAAGGTTAGATTGTTTATTTGAGATTTTTCTTGTTTCTTAAAGTAGGATTGTATTGCTATAAACTTCCCTCTTAGAACTGCTTTTGCTGCATCCCATAGGTTTTGTATTGTTGTGTTTTTGTTGTCATTTGTCTCTAGGTATTTTTGATTTCCTCTTTGATTTCTTCAGTGATCTCTTGGTTATTTAGTAATGTATTGTTTAGTCTCCATGTGTTTGTGTTTTTTACATTTTTTCCCCTGTAATTTATTTCTAATCTCATAGTGTTGTGTTGGAAAAGATGCTAGATACAATTTCAATTTCTTAAGGCTTGATTTATGACCTATGGTCAACTAATCTATGACAAAGGAGGCAAGGATATACAATGGAGAAAACACAGTCTCTTCAACAAGTGGTGCTGGGAAAATTGGACAGCTGCATGTAAAAGAATGAAATTAGAACACTCCCTAACACCATACACAAAAATAAACTCAAAATGGATTAAAGACCTAAATGTAAGACGAGACACTATAAAACTCTTAGAGGAAAACATAGGAAGAACAATCTTTGACATGATTCACAGCAAGATCTTTTTTGACCCACCTCCTAAAGTAATGGAAATAAAAACAAAAATATACAAATGGGACCTAATGAAACTTAAAAGCTTTAGCACAGCAAAGGAAACTATAAACAAGACAACCCTCAGAATGGGAGAAAATATTTGCAAACGAATCAATGGACAAAGGATTAATCTCCAAAATATATAAACAGCTCATGCAGCTCAATATTAAAAAAACAAACAACCCACCCAATCAAAAAAGGGGTAGAAGACCTAAATAGACTTTTCTCCAAAGAAGACATACAGATGGCCAAGAAGCACATGAAAAGCTGCTCAACATCACTGATTATTAGAGAAATGCAAATCAAAACTACAATGAGGTATCACCTCACACCGGTTAGAATGGGCATCATTGGAAATCTACAAACAACAAATGCTGGAGAGGGTGTGGGGAAAAGGGAACCCTCTTGCACTGTTGGTGGGAATGTGACCATTGTTTTGGTTTGTGACTTCTCTACTTGAATCCACAATTGAGATGCTGTCAGAATACAGCATCCACTTAATGACATAAAGCCAGGGGGAAAAAAATGAAAAGAAAATCACACATATAATACTTGATAAAAATATGTATTAGAATGTGTAACAAACTAAGCAAATTGTCTAAGTTTAGTATAATGAGAACGTGAGAATGTACAACTCTTGATAGGGAAAAACCCCTAAAACGACTTTGAAAGTGGACCTAGAATGAGAATTACAGAATCATTTTAAAGAACAATGTTAAAAGCCAGTGATCTAAATTGACTCAAGATGTAAGTGCTCAAAGCCATGACTTTATATTATCTACTTTGTGTCAAAATAAAGAGATAAGAAATCCCTTTATTTAATCATTTAAAGAAGTATCCAATTCTCATATTTTTCAGGAAATGTCTTACATTCCTAGTGTTATGAAATAGAAGTTTATAACTAACACAGAGATTTTTATCTGATCTCTCCAATGACTACCCTGAAGTCCATTGTTTTCGTGAAGATGTTCAAATGCATCTCTGCTACAAATGACCCAAATTTCTTTGTCTCTGATGAACGTGTAAAATTGTCTTGAAGTCTTGCTTTAATATTATGATTTTTTATCAGTGAATCATATGAAATCCCCCCCACTACATTGTTCTTATGGTAAATCATAGCATATTTTTTTCATAGATTCACACATACAAACTATATTTTAGCTGGGCCTTTTCCCCTTTGAATCCCTAAAAGTGAATTAATGAGTAGGCAACTCTGACTGGTGTCCTGGCAAAGCTCTACACAAAGTGTTCAGCCAACTTCATAACACGTCCATGGTCTACAAGTGAAACAGAAGTCTCCCAGCGCTCATCAGATTTTTTGTAATTGGCATGGCACTCTGTCCCACACCTTCTTTCTCTACATTTCTTTACTGATGTTACATCCATCTTTTGAGACAGAAGTAAGGACCTGATTATCCCATTGAACAGATGGGGACTGAGGTCCATCACTTAATGACTCTCCCAAGCCATCCTATGTGACTGAAGAAGCTGGCAATAAGGTTTCTGGATTCCTCCGCGTCTGTGTTTCTCCTATTACACCACGCTGGGCTGTTAATATGTGTGTATTCATGCGTGTTGCTTGAGATAGACTTTCTCTGACAAAAATACATTTGGGGTCATTTGTAGCTTCTTTCGCTAGTTGCTTTTGAATTTAAAGGTTATAATATATTTAGATTCTTATGTTAATGAGTAGCTTTTCCTTTGGGCTACAACATCTTTTTCCTGTTTAGCAACTTTGTTCATACGGCATTCAAATTTGTTAACTCACCGCATAGACAGCAACTCATTGAAAAATAAATTACGAATATTAAAGGGAAATAGAAAACACAATAATATACTATATACGGAAATACATCAGCTGTAGAATAATGCATCTTAATGAAGGCTTCCCATGTGAATAAACCATTATATTTACAAGCTTTCCACAGTTAATGACCCAGAACTGGTTAACGAAACCTAAGTTTATAGCAAGGTCCTCTGTCAGCAAAAATATACATATTAATAATTGATGTTGCTGTAAAAATAAGACATAAGATGATGACTCCTGGGTTTGTGGAGAAATAGGACTCTATGGTCCATTAACTTAAAATGCTTATCTAATGTTTGATGGGCTTTGCCTTTAAAAATCCTTGGTCAAGTTAGTAAGATAAAATGGACATTTGTCCAAATGACAATCTGTCCAATTTATCAGTCACAAATCCCCTTGCAAATAAGTGATTTAATGCTGGCAACTTCCTGGAGGAGCTCATGGTCTTGGGGGTATTGTAGTCACTTAAGGCGAGGATGGAGCAGTGAGGGGAAGGGAGAGGGTCTATTCCAACAAATGACCGCCGTGGTCAGTGCAGAGATTAATCAGCTCCATGCAGCCCCCAGTTGGTCATCATTAGGGAGCACCCAGAGCCGCCCCATCAGCCCATGGGCTTGCGCCGTGCGCTTCCTGCGCTAATTTTACACGTGGAATGCCTCATGCTGTGGAGTAAACTGCTCTTCGGTTGGTCCGTTTTAAGATCGTGTGCATGCGTGTGCATGTGCGTGTGTGTGGACGTTCCCTAGTTTATAAAAATAAGCTCTTTTGTTTCACCATTTCATTTCACAGTAATATATCTATACTTGTATATCTGTGTTTATATAAACACATCTACTCAGAAAGAAGAACCCAGCAAGAAGTGAAAAAAAGTTGTGGGGAGAGTCAGGGCCGATGGTTTTCTTTTTTTTTTTTTTATTTTTAAAAATTTATTTATTTATTCATTTAATTTTTGGCTGTGTTGGGTCTTCATTGCTGCAGGCGGGCTTCTTCTAGTTGCGGCGAGCGGGGGCTATTCTTCGTTGCGGTGCACGGGCTTCTCATTGCGGTGTCTTCTCTTGTTGTGGAGCATGGGCTCTAGGCCCGTGGGCTTCAGTAGTTGCAGCATGTGGGCTCAGTAGTTGTGGCGCACGGGCTTAGTTGCTCCATGGCATGTGGGATCTTCCCAGACCAGGGATCAAACCCACGTCTCCTGCATTGGCAGGAGGATTCTTAACCACTGCACCACCAGGGAAGCCCGCTGATGGTTTTCTTTTGCCCTCTGCTCATGCTACAGTTACGGTAAATCTTTATTTTAGGATGCCACAACTTCAAGTGGGTGCAAAACAATTAAAAACAGAGCAATTTCTAACCCGTTAAATCTACTTTCTGGAAACTTGTAGTAGTTTTAAGATTTGCTTAATTAAGAGCTGGAATAGAACTGTATAGTTGAGCCTGTAATTGAGTAGTGGTGGGAGCTAAATTTGCTACTTTTGTGTCCTACATTCTTTAAAAATGATTTAAAATAAACACTTCCATGGCACTTAAAGTTTGCGAGACACTATTTTAACTGGTTTACAAATATTAACTAATTTATTCCTCATAATAAGTAGCCTTATGTATGAGTACCATTACTATCTTCATTTTATATATGCAGAAACCGAGGCACAGAGAGGTCAAAGAACTTGTCCAGGGTCACACAGCCAGGAAGTGGTAGACTGGGGCTTTGACCCGAAGCATGTACCTCCAGAATCTCTGCTCTTACCCTGTATGCCTTCTTGTATCTTTTCACTGATAGTTTTCTTCTGGCTTAAAATAGTTTGTCTGAAAATGGTTTTTTATGGGTACTATAGATCATTCTTTTCAAAAATATACGTTTGTAATTTTAATGGACATTGCTGAGCTGCCTTGCAAAGAGCTTGCAGGATTGCTTTACTCTTCCCCTCAACAGTGTATGACAGAGCCTTTCTTCCCACATCTTGCCAACATTGTGACCTTAACCATTTTGATCTTGGCCAACTTAAATAGATTTAAAATGACAATTTAATAAGCATTTTAAAATCATGAGTGACGTGAGCATTTAAACCCACGATTATAAGCCATTTCAAAAAATAACAGTGAACACCTACCTAGTGCTCACAGGGTGCAGTGTGTCAGACACTATTTTAAATGCTTTACAGACACCAATTTCTTTAATACTTAACACACATCTTTGCCTGGGTGCTAGCACTCTCTCCATTTTGCATATGTGGAAATCGAGGCACCAGGAAGCCAAGACACCACCCCAGTTCACCCTGCAAGTAAATGGTGGAACCAGA
The DNA here is from genome assembly GCF_003031525.2 of Neophocaena asiaeorientalis asiaeorientalis. Taxonomy (NCBI): domain Eukaryota; kingdom Metazoa; phylum Chordata; class Mammalia; order Artiodactyla; family Phocoenidae; genus Neophocaena; species Neophocaena asiaeorientalis. The sequence continues at coordinate 2,483,901 of NW_020173945.1, forward strand.
ATCTGAACCCAGGCAGGCTGGCTCCAGAGTTCCTGGCCTTAACCATTCTACTATGCTGCGGTAAAGGACTTTGTAATGGGCCCTAATCTGAGATAAATAAGGGCAAATGTCCTGCCCTAGAGTAGGGATAAAAGAATCCTGGGATCAGGTGACTAAAGGAAGAGAACTGTTTTGCTCATTGAGTTTCTGACGACCTGGGGACCCAGGGCAAGAATAAAGCAGAATAAGAATAACAATAAATGCTTCCCAGAAATAAACCCGTGCGCACATGGTCAGTTAATCTATGACAAAGGAGGCGCAAACATACAATGGAGAAAAGACAGTCTCTTCAACAAATGGTGGTGGGAAAACTGGACGGCTACATGCAAAAACGTGAAACTGGACCCCTATCGCACACCATATACAAGAATAAATTAGGGACTTCCCTGGTGGTGCAATGGTTAAGAATCTGCCTGCTAATGCAGGGGACATGGGTTTGATCCCTGGTCCAGGAAGATCCCACATGCCACAGAGCAACTAAACCTGTGTGCCACAACTACTGAAACGGGCACACCTAGAGCCCGTGCTCCACAACAAGAGAAGCCACCGCAGTGAGAAGCCCGCGCACGGCAATGAAGAGCAGCCCCCACTTGCCGCAACTAGAGAAAGCCTGTGCATAGCAACGAAGAACCAACACAGCCAAAAAGATAAAAAAATTAAAAAAAAATAGTTTAAAAAAAAGAATAAATTAAAAATGTATTAAAGACTTTAATGTAAGGCCTGAAACCATAAAACTCCTAGAAGAAAACATAAGGCAGTAACCTCTCTGACATCAATCTGAATATTATTTTGGACTTCTCTCTGCAGGCAAGGGCAACAAAAGGAAAAATAAACAAATGGGACTACATGCTTCTGCACAGCAAAGGAAACTATCAACAGAACTAAAAGGCCACCTACTGAATGGGAGAAAATACTTGCAACTTATGTATCTGATAAAGGGTTAATATTCAAAATATATAAAGAACTTACACAATTTAATGTCAAAAAACAAACAGCCCAATTAAAAAATGAGCAGATGACATAAACAGGCCTTTTTCCAAAGAAGACATACAGACGGCCAACAGAGACACATGAAAAGATGCTCAACATCAGTAATCGTCAGGGAAATGAAAATCAAAACCACAATGAGACACCACCTCACACCTGTCAGACTGGCGATTATCAAAAAGCCAAAAAAAAAAATAACAAGTGTTGGTGAGGATATGGAGAAAAAGGAACACTTTTACACTGCTGGAATGTAAACTGGTGCAGCCACTATGGAAGACAGTGTGTAGATTCCTCAAAAAATTAAAAATAGAACTACCATACAATCCAGCAATCCCACTTCTGGGTATTTATCTGAAAAAAACAAAAACACTCACTTGAAAAGATACATGTTCACTGAAGCATTATTTATGATAGCTGACATATGGAAGCAACCTAAGTGTCCATCCATAGATGAATGAATAAAGAAGATGAATAAATGAATATATATATAATATACCACACACACACACACACACACACACACACACACACACACTGGAATATTATTCAGCCATAAAAAAGAATGAAATCTTGCCATTTGTGGCAACATGGATGGGCCTGGAGGGTGTTATGCTAAGTGAAATAAGTCAGACAGAGAAACACAAATACCGTATGATTTCACTTATATGTGGAATCTAAAAATCAATACACATGGACATCAAACCAAAACCGAAACAGACTCATTGTTACAGAGAACAAAGTGGTTGCCAGCGGGGAGAGGGGGACTGGGCGGGGG